>NW_014333216.1:611449-612976 GCF_000341935.2 Cephus cinctus | reverse complement strand
AAACTCAAACAATGGAACACTCTCGAATAAGGGTAATTCGAGGAACGGGACTATAATAACTCGTTAAACTAATTGTTCAGTTGTGAGGGTGGGAATTGACCCAGTGTACCTCACGAGGTCATCCTGTACGACCTATAGTTTATAACGCAGTAAATTTATATGTGTATATATATATATATATATATAGGTGGCAGCTATCAACCCCATCGTCCCCGCGACACTTTACAGCCGCATATTAACCGTCAGCGCGAAAGATCCCTCGAGTCGAAGCAAAGAAGGTTATTGATGGGTTCACATTAGAAGGGCGAAGGTTCGCATCTCGCGGGGATGAAAACGAGAACCTTGACAAATGAATCTCCCGTCCATTTCCTAGCGACTGGAGAGAAAAAAAAATAGTTCCAATACGCCAATCGCTTTGGGGTATTAATTCCTGATAAAAAAAAAAAAACGAAAAACCTATTATCTGTCCCGATCAAATTTTTGTATCCCAAAATATCTTCGTTATCAATCCTTAGAAAAAAAATTCGCGTTACCGAAATTACGATCCTTATCAATTTTCGCATGATTCGTATCAATTCAATTAATATCCAACCCCTGCCTTGTCGACTCACTCAATTATCAGGTATGTCCGTGAATAGTGCCAATTCCCTCTTCCCTCGCTATCCACATTACGCCATATTTAGTCATCCCTCCCACGTGTCCGCCTATCATACCATAGGAAAGAGATATTGGCGTTTCGCGGTATACGTGTTTACGCGCTATGCAAATGCGGTAATCAGTTTAGTCCACAGTGGATACGTACGGTGCAGGTCGGCCAGTACGTATTCGTGCACGGGCCCGCCCGGCTACTTGATTAAAGGATATGGCCTCGTTAGGCACCGGAAGTCCAAATGAAATTCGCATTGGTCGAACCTCCCCCCCCCGTCTCCTCCGCACCTTTGGATCCTTCGCCTTATCAAAAGATTACTCCGGGGCTGCGTCCCCGTTAATTACGCGTAATCGATCGTACGCGCGATCTTTGTTACCCGATGGTAATTACACGGCCCTTAAACCCAGCATAACCCGAAAATCCAAGTCCGTTCAATTGATCGATACGGCCAACGTGTGCCGGCGAAGTCTGCACTGTACCTGCACCCGTGTATCTGCCGAACGTAATGCATTACGTATGGCCGGTACGGTAGTACCGTACCGTAATCACTGTACTACCGCAGTAGTGCGGGACACCGTAAACACTCAGGTTGGCAATCCATTAGCCTCGAGGATACCGGATGTCACGGACTTACCGTCATTACGCTGGATTACACTTAATTCGGCCACGTGGTGACCGCACGCGTGTCTGACACCGAGTGGATTGTATCTACTTGGAACAGTCGCTTACAAAATCACGTAAAGCCGCTTGAGCCGGGTTGCGTAACGTGTGACGTCAGGCTGTCGCGATTCACGGTTATATCAGGGGATGGGACTTTACGTACGTAGTTGGGGGCGGGGGGGGAGGACGAATAAAAACGGATTTTGGGCAGAATTTTT
>NW_014333216.1:595113-611365 GCF_000341935.2 Cephus cinctus | reverse complement strand
CCCCCGGTATACTCGGACACCCTTGGGATTCTTCAGGAATGTTATAGCTAGATCGATCTGTCTTGGGATATATATTTGGCTGTTCTTGGTGCTTTTTAGGGGTTGCGGACGAGGGAGGTTGGTAATGGTATCGTCTGCAGTTCGACGTGGAAGTTTATCCCCTTCGTCACGGCTTCTCTAGGGTGTTGGCTCGGGGGTGGCTGGAATTTGAATCTGGATACTTGTCGAGGATGTATGTATAACGATACGGGGATGAATCTTCGTCCCTTGCAGTACTAAGGGGGAACCAAGGGTTGAATTTCTGCGGTTGGGAAATACGTAAATTTCTATACCACTTTGACTTTTTGTTTGTGAACAAAGCAACCCTTAATCGTGTCCAAGGATTAATTTGAGCTTTTATGCTCAACCTTCGTGCATATAGCGGACGACGTTTTCGGCTAAAGAAAATACGACGGCGGTCGTGATTTTTTGAGGGGTTGTCGATGTGGCCGCCTTACGGAAATATAGCGGGTGGCGCGTGATTATCGCGTGGCGGACTGAATTTTGAAAGAAAAAGAAGTTTTTTGCAAACCCTCGCGACAAGAATCGTCACAATTATCGACACGTGCGCGTCTCGCAGACGAGACCCAGGAACCGCTTGTACGTGAGCGAAATGAGGGAGAAGCAGAAGCGACGCTGGCTCGAGGGTCGGGAGGGGGTGGTTGACAGCGAAAGGGCGGAAAATAAGAAAAAGCGAGAAATCCAATTCCCATTTCGACGCTTCATCCCTTAAATTATTTGTAGGAATCGCCATGTTTTTTTTCTTTTTTTTTTCTTTTTGTTCTTTTCTTTCCTTCGCGTTACGTAAAACTATAGCGTTCGTGTGTACAGCACGCCTGAGAATTCCATTAGAAAAAATCGTACTATTGGATCGGGGGTTGAAACTCATGGAAAGTGCACCTGTCGTATTTAACTTGCAGTAGATAGTAGCCCTAACGTGTCAGACTTTAGTAATCGGCACGCTAGCACGCACGGCAAGTAGATGCTTTCTATGCATTTCATTCGATTGCCACGATTTTCAGCTACCTTGAATGTATTATTATATTATAGAATATTAGATAATATAGAATATAGAATAATAATAATATAGAATATTATATAATATTCTATATAGACTGGCTATATATGTATATACAAGGGATTGAGATATGTATAGGGGTACAAGCTAAACTTGTAGGTATAGCTATATCCTCTTGCAAAATCAATATTTCGATTGGAGCTGGTACGAAGAGTTGGAGTTGAAGTAAAAAAAAAAAAAAAAAAAAAAAAAAAAATCCACCGGTGGTAATCGAAGCTCAATAGTGACTTAATCGTATCTATACAGTCATCTTGTGTCATTGAAAAATTTCTCACGATCCCTTGCGAGGTCGTCGTCTTTGTCTTATTTTTTTTTTTCATACATCTCTTTACTTTAAAAAAAAAAAAAAAAAAAAAAATCCACCCCATAAGCCGAACCGCGTTCAATTAATTACTTCGCATGGGAGATCTGTCTGGTTTTTGGCATCGAACGAAAAATTTCCCTACCTGTCGGTAAATCGCGGCTGTGCGATAGGGGCTGGTGGGTGGTAAATGATCACCCATCGACGATACCAATTTTTATTTTTCTTTATCTCCCTCAAGGCAACGTTTGGTTTTCGTTAATTAGTCTTTCTTTTTTTTTTTCTTTTTTTTTTAATAAAAGCATTAACGATGACTCGATAACTTTCATACTGTTATCCGATATATTTGTTGATCTTGTTATCATTATTGTTATCCGTCGTATCGTATAACGCTTGTGTCGCGAAATTACAGATTTCATACGCGACCCATTGAAATTGCCGGTATATCTGCAAAATAGCGGCTGTCAACTGTGCAGAATAAAATTGGACGTTCAAGTGAATTTATTTGCGTTCCATGAAGATACGTCGTTATTTTAATCTCCACTGGTGGCGACAGCTCTAATTGACCTCGTATCGTCAACTTTTACGGTAACGTCTATCGACGATTGCGACGACCAATCAACGTCGGGGAATAAATTTTTACAAAATTTTGAAATATTTTTCATACCGCACTTTCGCCATTACACGTATCTTATGCTCAAGGGGTATTAATGAATACCGGATGTGCACGTATACGAGAGTCATTAGGATAGCGCCATAGTGAGGTATCTATCAATGCTCTGTGTGTCCTATATGCATCGAATGACGTAGCGCCTGAAAACAATGGCCAGTTGTGCACCGAGCCTAAGGTATTGTCTGTCCCGACGACAATAGCAGTTTGATATCGGGTGTGTTCGTAAACTGCATAAATCATCGTTCACGCCACCGTCATGCGTACAGATAAACCATAGCTACGTCACAGACAATGACTTCCGCTTACGTCATATCCAAAACCGTATAATTCTCGCGTGACGGTTCTCGACGATTTTTTTTGGAAATATTTTGTGGACGTCATTAAATTTTTTTTTATATTTTCACCAACACGGGTTACTGATGCTAGTGTGGGTGTAGGGAGATTTTTTTCTTGGATTTTTACAGTTCCCCCTCCCCCCCCCTCCCTTCACTCCTTTTCCATCCCTTGGCACTTTTCTTATCATATAACACACGTTGAATGCACCTGTATGGCGGACGTTGGTAAGATCCCAGGGATGTATCTATAGAATTTTCATAAGGGTGGATACTCGCCATACACTTGCATGCCGACGACCCTTTAACTTTTACGTAAGGGATGAACCTGTCGAGAATACAAATGTGTGTATGGATTTTATGTATGCAGCGAGCTGGTATTACTTGGGTTGTTTTCAATGGGCGACATTTAGGGGAAAAAAAAAAAAAAAAATTCTTACCAAGGGTCAACTTTTGTGCACTGGCTTGCTGGTCGGGAAGAGTAACACTCGACTGCTATTTGTCGTTCCTTGATCTACTTTGGGAACAGCCTTAAGGTGCTTCTATACGGATGGTCCTGGAAACTCGAGTTTCGAACATGATGAAGTTACGGGCTATTTCGAACTGACGACATTAGGCGAAAGTTCGGCTGGTTCCGTACAGGTTAAGATGCTTTCTCGTATAGGATTTCTGAGAGTCTGGTCTGTCCCTTACGGTTTCTATGTGCTTAGTTGTTGCTGTGCTACGAGGTTCACTTGAATTTCTTGTGTTATTGGCTTTAATTTTATTAAGGCTTGTACGCATAATTTTTAGGTGATTGATTTTTTTTTTTTCTTTTTCTTTTATTCGATCTTCGAAAACGCTCTCGTCCATTATTCGTGAACTTGCCGAATGACGATATACGCGCCCCTCCCCCCCCCTCCCAGCTATAACGATATTTCTATTGGATACGACCGTAAAGCCCGTACGACAGTTTCTATGGGTCTGCTCAATGACACGTATATAACTCTGTCGTTGAATTGATTCGATTTTCAAAATGGCATCGGGGTTTCGACTGAATGGAATGAGAAAATGAAATTCGATAGGAGGTTTAACGCTTTCGGGATGGAATCGCGAAACGTCAGCTTTGCGTACAGCAGCCTAAGGAATAACGGCATATGGAAACTTTGATTCTTCGGTTAATCTTGTATGAATATATAATATTTGTGGATTCAAAAATAAAGTTGAAAAATTGTACTTCACAACATTTCTTTATATCTTTTGTCCGAGTATCCTATTGTACAATTGGCTTTATTAAAAAAAAAAAAAAAAAAAAATTTATCTCCAATGAAACTTCGCCTTTATACTTGCATTAGTTATTTCTGCCGTCTGGGATTTAACGTGCGTCGTAGATGGCGCTCGCTTCGTTTACCTAATCTTACGTCAAATGCGCACGAATCCCTGACTCCGCTCGACGGGACGCGAAATTTGGTGAAAGGCTCATTCGTATGCGCGCGACGCGACGTTACGGCGACGACGAACTTTCTTACCGCGATATACTGGAAAGGATTACATTTGTCGCTGAGAATTTCGTTTACGTGAACGCATGTGGATGCTGCAATTTTTCCTCGTATCGCCAACACCCTTGCTTATACATACATATGTACACAGTGCTACGTAAGAATGCTTTATGCAAAAAAATCCACCTTCTATCGCTGATTGCAGACTCGCCTTAAATATTAAAAATTGCAGCAGTTACATCATTACGAAAGGGATAGGAAACATTTATTTTTAAGGAAAATTTCAAAAAAAAATATTTTAGTTTATATCAGTTTCGTATTTATTATATTACATCATTGTACAGAATTGAAGATGGCGTGAGATCGATTGCTTATCAAAATTTCTAATGCGATCCGATACAGTCAATCTGTTCAATATATCCAATCAATCGTTTCCGGCTTGGATAACCAAGCACGGCCGGGTTTTCGGATCGAGCAATTTAAAAAAAAATAATATCATGAAATAATTTCGAAAAATAATACCGATCCTCCCCAATCGATCTTCTCCACCAGCATCAGGGGTCCTCGTCTTCGATAACATCCTCAGGCCACGATAAGGGGTGCACTGTAGGCAGCAGCAGCGTAGTAAGGATAAGCCGAGTAAGCGGAGTAGGCATAGGGGTAGGTGTAGGGTGCACTGTACGCAAGAGGGGCTGCATAGGAGGTGTATGCAACTGGTGCAGTGTAGGCTGCACTCAGAAGAAGGCCCCGCTTGTCCCGCGGTGCTTCCGGCGCGGCGACTTCCTGCTTGTTGGGCTCGATGGCCTCCGCGTCCAAGGGCTGCTTATCGGCGATAACGAAAGCAGCGAGAGCGAGGAGAACGAAAGCCTGTGAAAAACAATTTTTTCGATTCGTAAAAATCGCAAAATTTCCGTAAAACTCACACGATCGATAACGTCGATGTTTATCGATTTTGGAAAATCGGTTTCAATTGATCACGATTTATACTCACGATGCACTTCATGTTGATTTTTTGTAGTTTTCGATGCTACTCAAGGGTTGCACGACTGTCGAATGATGCTTGTACCTTTACTACGACCGGCTTATATACCCATTCGATCATCCGTACGTCGATCATGCGGCGCGTGAGGCGATTTTCAATTGACACTCTAATTTTTTGTTTTCTTCGTTCGTGTATTGGTACCATGTACGCTACGCGTTACGCCAGCGAATCCTATTGTTCTGTAACGCCGTGGTGCGCCTAGGTGCCCCAACGCCAGACGCTCCGATGGAATGCGTCCGTATGCACGTGTATTACTCGGTAAGGTGGCACGTCGCATTGCTACGTCGAGTAGGTCTTCGAGTTGAGCAATGCGTCCTTGGCCGTTGGCCAAATACAAACGAAAGTGTTTGACAATCATCGCGTAATCGAGGCCTCAGCATCGATTAAGGTTCCTCGAACCTCTAAAGTACCGAACTAAGGTTCTTGTGTGTTTGGGTTTGTGCTCGATCGGGCACGACCTTCTTGATTTTGATTAGGCAAACGATTTTACGTGGTCGGTACCACCTGCAGTGGTCGGTACGAGGTTTTAATAACGATGGTTCGTGTCCTTGCTAAATGGGATTTGCGTTCTTTAATTGGGAGCTGTTTTAATTTCAATTACGCCAAGTGCTGACTGGGTGGACTCCCCTACGAGGTCTTTTATCAAATTCTAAATACGGACTGCTTAATTGCGAATTTTGACTTTGGCACGTGTCCACGGGTCTCCCTATGGTCCTTTGGACCGATGGAACTTCAGTGTCTTGCGCACTGGGCGATTTTATCGTCGTCTCGAAAATTTTTGTAAGTCCTTTTTTTTTTTATGAATTATTTTTTTTAAAGCCAAGGGGGGTTGGGTTAGACGCGAGTCTAACACAAAGTCGAGTATACTGATTTACATGTTTTTGCAAATTAATCAGTTCGCGATGGGAGAGGGGTCAGCGGGGTCGGCGGATGCGAAGAGGCTGAAGATTGACGAGAGCCAGATCGAGTCAGGGGTTCGACAGGGATAAAAAAATTGAAAAAAATTTAATCAACGAATCCGTAGGGGTCGGATTGGTTATTGCCGAAAATAATAGTCGGGACTTCGAAAATTGGTCACGTGACTTTTTCTTTGAGTAATGAATTCCATTTCTCAATGGGTGGCATTCGCAACGGTTCCGTCCTCTGGGTGCGTTGGGCTGCACTTCTGAGACGCTGCAACGAAACAGCTGAGCGAGTCTCGTAGAGAATTCGAAAGACGGACGGTATTTCTCTTTGAAGTCTCGTGCGTTCCCGTGCGTTCGTGTGTCTGGTCCATGCTTGAACCGGCGTAAGCAGCGAACGCCGGCTAAATAGAAGCCGCTGGGTTTCGTCGGATTGGAGTACAATAGTTATACAATGTGTATCGAGAGCATGAAAACGTGAAGAAAACGAAATATGGGCTTTCGGAGGTTATCGGTTGCAATTTTTTTTCGAATTTCCCGCCTCGATCTCAAAAAGTCGTCCGCTGATTTATACAACGCCCGCTTGACTTTCTGCAGGGACTCTGTGTACAGGGAACGGATACTGTCCTTTGTTATAGATCGTCTTTCGCGAATAGCTTAATCGTTCATTATTTGCCAAGATGTCAGTTTCTCGTGGATGTTTACGACCGGGATGACAATGGCGTCTGATACCATCTCTCAGCTTTTTATACGCTACGTATCAATTTTCTAGACGGTCCAGAGAATGCATTAACGAAGTATCCTGTTACAGCGCCTATCTTGGTACTGAGGTATCCGTCGATCTTGAAATTACGTTGCTGCTCCGTTCAGCTTGTAATTCATTGCTGGCTCTGTTATTTTTGCAAATGCTACTTTGGGAAATATTAATTTCTTCGATGTAAGTTGGCAGACGTGCATTGTTCGCGCTATCCTATTCATTCATTTATGTCTACCCGTTAATTTCCTCACCCTTCCTCCTCTCTGAAGCTATCTTTGCGATTTTTCTTGCGACCATTTTTTTTTTGTAAATTTTTTACGTTTATAATTTGGGAGGATTTTTCGTTTTAAAAAAAAAAATTTTTGTTTCCACGTCTTTTTTCACGTTAGTTTTCAAAGCGTCCACCGTGAAGAGTGGCGCTGCGCGCGTACTGCATTATTGCCTGTTCGCAAAAAGAGTGGATAAGGAGTGGAGCGAAGGCGGTGGAGAGGAGGTGAAAAAAAAAGACCAGTGAAAAAAAGAGGTAGAGAACGATGGCTTCTGGTACACAGACTCAAATTGACGAGATGAGAGCGCAGTCGCCAGAGTACCTCCATTGTTTCGTCGTTCTTTAGAAACTCTTCGCATTAGCGTCGTGATTTAGCACAATGGGCTCCCTTTCGCTTAGCTACCAGCAGAGTCGGACTGACTCTGCCCTGGCGTTGCTGATGTCGCCGCTGACGCTGGCGCTGACGCTGGCGCTGACGCTGGCGTTGCCACTGTCGTTGCTACTGTTACCGGTACCTCGGACGAGGAGGTGATTGGTGGAGCCAATGCTGGTGCTGCTACACCATTCTTGTTTTTTGTACACACCTTAGGTTTAGAATTGAAGTCAGCAGCCCCTGGGGACGTTGGATTGTTTGGAGGTAAAGTGCCACGAGGTTTGACCGGACGTGAAAATTGTGACTAAAGCTGGACCAGATTCATTTGTTGTTATTGGAATTTTTTATTTTAACACAATATTTTTGATTTTGAAACATTTTTCTTTTTTGGATTAACAAACTTTCTTTCGGACTACCCAAGGCATATGGCAAGAGTCAACTTTTCAAAGGGGACCCTTACAGCTAGCTCAGGCTTACGCTAGGGGCTGAATGGGGGGTGGTCGATGATAAGAGTATCAATATTTGATTTTCTTTAGTATATACTCGCTCGAATCTACTCCGTGGCTGTGGCATCCCCGTAATATTAACTTCGGGCTACGTAACATCCGGATGAACTTGCTATCGGCTGAAAATTCAATCCGCCCTTTCAGCTCGTATTCTCTGCCTTTTTTTTTTTTTCGAAAAAAAAAGAAAAAAAAAAGCTTCCGCTCGTCAATCCCCAAACCTGTGCTTCACGAAGGTGCATCATGGCACTTTGCTAAGTTTCGTCCCGGTCGGGCAATAATTTCATAGAGACTCTCGCACCCCTAAAATTTACCAGATGCATCCCCCTTATCCATATCCCATCCAATTTCAAAGACGCCGTAGCGACTCCGACACGTCTGGCGTATTTAAAGTATATACCGTAGCCAGGTAGCCAGACACCCAAAACTACCCTCAGAGTGCGCCTAGCCTGGCTAAGTTATTTCAAAGAGGGTATATCGCGCAAAATATGCTGCCGTAAGTGAAAAAAGTAATAATGAAAGCTTAAGCTTCGATGAGAGGGATGCTTGGCTGGGCTTTCGGTTAAGAAGTATACTATGATGGGTAGGTTAGGTGGCGGAGTCGAGATGTGGCTATCTTCGTATAAGGGTGTGTGCACGGGATGCTGGAAGGGACGACGGGGGGAGGGGGGAGGGGGGGGCGAAATACAGAAAGCAGAGGCCGTGGTAAGGAATGACGAGTATATATATATACACACATATATACAGCAAGGGGGATTAAACTACCCCCCCCCCCCAAAGGAAGAAAAGGGTTTTTCTCTTCCTATGGACGTCTATGAACTCTCACACCCATCAGGTGGGTAATATCTTCTGGCTTCTCGCGAGATTATGGGGAATCGGGCGGAATCGTCAAGCAAGGAATTGTTATCGAGCCCTGAAAGGATTTTTCATCCCTTGGGAACTGTTATCGATATAGGGGGTAGGTACTTATGGATATGCTCGACCCAATTTCTCTTTAACGTTCAAGAATGGGTATCGGTGATAAATTTTATCGTTAACAATTTATTGAATTTTCAAAAATTTTTTCGTGACGTAACTGAGCCTGACGATCCCTTGATACAAGGGATGCCATCCCCTGTCGATCGTTATCGATCGGACAACTCGTCGGACCTCGGTGTAATCGCGGTGCATGACGATTTCATGCGACGATATAAAACCGGAAGTAGATGCTGAGACCCCGCCGGAAGGACTCTTGGATTTACGAGCGAAGCCGAGGGCGATTGGCAAAATTGGGGGATGGTGCGGATCGCTCATCCCCTATTTTTCCTCCCACGCGTTACCGCGCCTGTGTATACGTATATGTATCTGGCTGTTTTAATCCTCGGTACAAGCTGCCCTACAGTTTACCCCCTGCAGTTGGACCCCCCCCTCCCCCCTTCGAACCCAGCAATCATCCCCATCAGTAACCACGTCGAACGTCCGGCTTAGGGGTTGGTCTCGCTTTACGAGCTTCCTGCTATACTTGCACGCAATTACGTGCATCCCCCATTTCCAGTATATTTACACCCGGGTGCATTCTCACGCCCTTTTGAGATTGTGATATTTTTTTGATTTGTTTAAAAAAAAAAAAAAAAAAAACGTATTTCCCTTTTTTTCCCCTTTTTCCAAGGACACGCACGTGCTACCCTCTGATTATTAATAGGGTTGAAGTCTTTAAGGTTCGGTGCGTTGCCAAAATCTTTGTCCCTCAATGTCCCTGGTTAATTGCTGCTATCCAAAGGGAGGAAATATATTGTTCCTTCGTTAAATGTAATCCCGGGCCGAGAGTGTTATGGCTCAGCAGACGTTTTACCTACCCCTTTCGCTGCTGGGGCGCGGTAGCCCGACGTTCTGGTAACACCGGTGGCAGCAGCTTGTCGTTATTGGTTCGTGGGGGGATGCGGCCGGGTCTCCAGGTTGGAGAAATAAAAGCGATTCTCCGACTATTTTCTAACGTTTATTTCGGTACCTTTCGTAATTGCGCGTGTTTGCGATACTCCGGGGGTGCAGATCGCCAACCCTTATATTTTATGGGCTGTTGGATTACCCGTGTGTTTTTTCCTTTTTTGGCCGAAAATCCCTCAAAAAATTCTTTTAAAATTCTTGACCGATTTCGGAATGGATTTATCTTTACATCTACCTTGACTTTTTGAAAATAAAAAAAATGTTTAATATTTTTTCACTCGTATTCGAAAATTGTAAACGCGAGTGGTTGCAAATTTTTTTCTCGAAAGTTTGTCGTTGGTCTTATCAACACCTACTTTCCTGATGTTGCTTCGGGCTCACGCGAAATGGGCAATGTCGGTCGGATCCAAAGAGTTTTGCCTCAAAGGCATACTCGACTGTTCGCCTTACTTCTGGTTGGAGTGCGCCAATTCGGTTACCTTGGAAATCTTTCAATTGCCACAGAGGCGAAGGAAGATCCGAGAGGATTTTATTTCTTTGCGAAAAGATAAAAGTTTTAAGGATTACTTAATTGATTCGACGGAATATTGTTACGTCGGTAAGGTAGAAATAAGCGTAGGTACAGTCATATATGTATATATGTGTGCTTACGTAACTTGCAAAATAGGAACGTTACACCGAGTAAGGAGAGTTTGAAATTGCAAAAGTTCCGTGCCACTGCAATTTCCTACTGCGGAATTGAAGTTCGGGTTCCGTACCGTTGAAGACGTCGACGTCGTCTTGACGAGAAGGTGCCGACGTCGGTAAAGGCCATCTGCCTTTTCGCCTCCACCGCTATGATGGGGTAAGACGGTGGCTCCTCGACTTGGCAAACTATTACGGCTCGGCGTACTTTTCCTTTTTCTTATTTCTCTTTTCTCGTTTCCCGTTCGCTGAAAATATGAGATTCGCCAAGACACTTAGGCATCCGACACTTTAACAGCACGAGTGGCGATACTTATCGTTGTCACGTGGGGAACGCGTGCATCGCCCACATGTGGCGACCGAGAATAAGTGAAGGAAAAAAAAGTTTCCCGAACAAAAAATATATATATACGCGTGTGAAGTAAAATTTTTTTTTTCCCCCATAACTTTTTAACTCAAACGTCAAAACCTTTACTGAAATTCATTTTTCTTTGAATATTTATGATTCTGTTTTTTTTTTTTTGTATTCTGATGAAATAAAAAAGTAAGGGATCTCCAAAGCAAGAGGAGCCACCGCTCTGCTCCCAAGGGACCAAGTGGTCCGCGTCTGCCCTTTTACTGTCCCTCGGAAGGGCGATTATTTTTTTCATGGAAACTAGTCGTAAGCCAAAGTCCGCGATCGGCAGAGTGCGGTGGTTAGGCCGTGAAGTTTGCTATTTACGTCGGAGACATCCTGAGCCGAGTATCGGGAATGGCATTCGGGGTGGCGGTGACGGACGGCGCCGGTACGAAAACCTCCCTCTGTCCGTCTCGAGCCCGTCGCGGCGACTGCCTTTTGCCCCCGGGGCTGTGAAACTTCTGTCGGCTTTCATTGAGGGAAGCGTCGCGGCGCCTCCGCCGTCAAAGGTCGCCAAAGTATAAATACCCGTGGCGCCGTTCGCCCGCCCTCCTTTTCGCGTCGAGTCGCCGACGTCGACGTCCTCGGCGAAATTTTCACAGATTTTCATCCCTTCGAATTGGCTCCGACGATAAGGGCCGCACTGGGATAATCTCTGAAATACGCTCTGAAGCCACCCTACGTTATACCTATATATGTGTCTATATGTATATACCCGGACCCGCCACCGTCTATATAGAACTAAACCCACCCTTGCGCGCATCCCCTGGCGATTCATGGTAGCCATGACAAACCAATCCCCTGGATCTAAAGCCTCGGCGGTCAGTCCTGTGGACCAACTTGGATCAAAATGAATTTCTACTTAGCGCGACGACACGTGACCCCTTTTTCATCCCTTAACCATTTAAATGTTCAACCCTCGAAATTCCTTAAGTTTCGTGCTCATTGATATTTTTCATGTTAAAAAAAAAAACCGGCGGACAGCATATGTACTAAAAGACCGAACAGAAAAAAGGGAATCTTGCGACCGTAAGAATTTCCCACTTCCCTACCTTCTTTTCATCCCTTAGCGCACGGAAGTTAACGAGCAGAGTTTTGCGAGGCCGCCGATTCCTCCGTGCATGTAAACACGCGTATCTGCTCCGACGTAAGGAGGCCCTTTCAGGCTCAATTTTTATTTAGAAACCGCGAGCCTCCCTCACTCGCGTAACACGGGGGAGTAATTCAGTGGGTGAATAGGGGATGATAAAATATGGAGGGTTCTGACATTCCGACTTGCGTCATTGAGTAGCGTAGTCGCGAATGTACTGATTACGTGGTCTTTTTTGTCCAAAGGGGTAGTTTGGGGGTAGGGGGGTGAGACCACATTTCTGCATTTGTCGTCAAAATTCAGTGGGTTCGTTAAGCAGAGAATTTTGGGTCCGGGAGTTATCCCCCAATAATTCGAAAATTCTGGTTCCGTTGTTTGTTCTCAGTTGTTCTAAGTTTGTTCTGTAATGTTTCAGAAAAACAAGTTTCTCAATTGAAATTTGTAGAGGTGAGGCGAAAAAAACAGTTTTTTACTGGAACCCCCCATACGGAAAATCAAAATTTTTTTTAGTTGTTCCAGCTTGTTCTAGATTGTTCCAGGTTGTTCTTGGTTTTTCTGGGTTGTTCCGGGTTGATCAGGTAGGACAGACAGGCAACACCAGGGACACAGTGGAAAAGCTGAGGAGGACGAACGCTCTTAGAATAGCATGTGGATATATAGAACCATTTCGAACGATTTCCAGATTATTCCAGGTTGTTCCAGCTTGTTTTAGGTTCTCCTAGGTTTTTTCAAGTTTTCGTAGGTTTTCGTAGGTTTTCCTAGGTTGCTCCAAACACTGGAACAGCTGAGGAGAACGAACGCTTTTAGAATAGCATGTGGATATATACAACCATTTTGAACGATTTCCAGGTTATTCGAGGTGATTCCAGCTTGTTCTAGATTTTCCTAGGTTTTTCTAGGTTTTTCTATGTTCCGGGTCTATCGATGATTGTTCTAGACTTGTATAGCGATCGGATAGTAGGAACTAACTTAGAACAATGTAGAACAAGATTCGAAATCGGAACTATACAATATAGAACGATTTTATATGTAAAAAACGTTTTTTGATTTTTTGGAACGTTTTTTGGAACAATATTTAGAAAAACTAGCACAACCTGGAACAACTAAAAGATGTTTGATTTTCCATAAATGGGGGGTTCCGTTAAAAAAAAAAACAGTTTTTTTGTTTTTCGTCTCACCGCTACAAATTTCAATCGAGAAACTTGTTTTTCTGGAACATTACAGAACAAACTTAGAACAACCCAGAACAAACAACGGAACCAGAATTTTCGAGTTACGGGGGGGCTAACTTCCCATATCCGAGAATTTTGTGCGTAAAATGAAAAAATTAGAAAAATTATTCTTCATCCCCCCCTTCGCCACCCCCACCGTAAAAGATTGTAATTTTTTCGCTCTTCCGTCTACCGTAGGAACTCGTCAGCCCTCATGTGACGAACGTACGATACCCCCGAGACCCCATTACTCTTCTAATGGCTACCTCGTAAACTGGTAATTCACCTTAATAACGAGCATCTTGCAAGCCACCCCAGTCATGTAACAAGATTGGACGTTCTTTGCATCCTGTCACACTCTCCCCCCACCTCCCATCTTCTTGGCACATACTAAGGACAGTCGCCATTTTGTGTTGTTCCTTCTAGCCGGGTTTACGAGACACCGTGTATAAGGAGATGGCATGTATAAGGAGGCCCCCATTATTTAGCCTGTTGACTTTTACCACCCTCACTTCGCTCTCATCCCTCGCAATCTATGGGAAAATAAATGAACCCTCGTTCACGAGTATTATTCGTGCGTTAATCGTAAAAAGACACATAACGCATTCGTATTAAACTTAACGAGTATTTCCACATGCGAAAAGATCTGTTCGAACATAAAAAAAAAGATATTTCCAAATAAAATTTAATTATCCATTGGATAATTCTTCCTCTTCTTTCGGATCCTTGTTGGCTTTGACGTCCTTCTCGGAGGACCATGGAATTGGATAATTCAGTTTTGATCTTGCAATTTCAACCTGCTTTCCCAAAACCCGTTTAATTTGATTCATCCGGTTGTTACGGGGAACCTGGCGCCATCTACAACTGCACGTAAAACCAACACGGCCGTAATACCTATATTGTTATGGCGAAGCCATGTGGCTGTGTCTACGTGGGTTATGGCCCTTTCAAAACGAAGAGCGTGACTTTCGCCGAAAAATTCCGACAGGCGGCGGCACCTTCTATCTCCTCGCTCTTATTTCATGGCTGACAAAGCTCGTATCTCGTCTGCCCGCCGGGACAGTCAATTTTATTGCTGACTTTACTTTTATCCGGCAGTAGCAATAAGTTTCAGCCACGTGCGACGCTAATGACTGTTGCTGCGTTTATCTTACCTAACCTAACCTTAAACACAAGATACGTAACGTTCGTTGCCTTTTACATCCGTCCCGGTATGCTATTGCTGGATCAGCAATTTAACGTGGCACGCTATTGTGGTATGTTTGATTGATTTTTTTTCTTTTTTATTATTATTATTATTATTATTATTTTTCGTCGATAGGTACCACTGCGTTGTTATATGCGGTTGTTTGATTGATTTTTTTTCTTTTTTAACCTAACCTAACCTTAAACACAAGATACGTAACGTTCGTTGCCTTTTACATCCGTCCCGGTATGCTATTGCTGGATCAGCAATTTAACGTGGCACGCTATTGTGGTATGTTTGATTGATTTTTTTTCTTTTTTATTATTATTATTATTATTATTATTATTGCCAGCAATAGCTCACTCAGCGATGCTTCTATCGCTTGTGCTTTTTTCGATCTGAAAAATTAATGTAGAAATGACTGCTCTGTCTCTATACCTATCGCGTAATTGCTCACGGAAGTGAACCCAGCTTAATCATCGTTGAAATTTATTACCTTTGTGAAATAAACGTCACGACATAGTAATGCCTGTACTGAGGGTCGTATACAACATTGAGTCACGTTGCTCCTTTTCGAAATTTTGAAAATTCCAGATTATCCCAAATAATGACAATTCCTTTGTTTCAGGAAGCTCCGAAAATCCATCCTTGCGTCTCTCGGTGAGTTTTTAAGCTGAAATTTCAATATTATTTTATTGGCACAACTGCACAGTGAAAATTTTACTGCGTGTACTTATGTGACCTATTTTTAATTCCGTTTACTCCGTAGGAGTTTTTATATCAATTTTTACAATTTTTTAAAATCTCGATTCACATTCATTTCCTATGTAGCTTTCGTTATAATGTGTGACTGGGCGTGGAAATGCGTAATTAATTCCGATGATTCTGATACAGTTTACTTTGACGATTTTCTATGGTTAATGTATTTATTAATAATTATAGCCGATCCATAAATTTTAATTAACTCCTTTTGACACATTCACAGTCCTCTGGGAAAGTGACGCTAGCAAAGTGTCAGTTTCGATATTTTTCTTTGAAATTTGCGTCAGGCTGCGTGCATGTGTCGTAAGTGACGTCACGTATCAGTGACGTCATTAATTTATTTATAACGACAAAATTGACACTTCGACTGTCAAACGGGCAGCGTACTCGCCATTATCCCTTTTATATTCCATGTAGCCTTTTATTTTTGAGAATTACGCTAAAGGCACGTTGATACATATAGTAGTACTGATAATGCTTGGTCTTTACGTTTGATGACGTCACGAAGCGGCATTACGAAATTTCTTAATGATTAACTCTCCACTTGATTTAATTACATATCGAAAGAGGATATCATGTATCTGATAAAAAAAATTGTTTCTACATCGTTCAACGATTTTTTGTCTTTGCATTAATAAACATTTATGTTCACGTGCATTAATTGGTAGAAAAAAAAAAATTCTCTTTTCATTCGATTCCCGCAATGCACAAGTTACGGGAATTAACGAACCGATAACCAATAATCGATCGTGACTTTTACTCGTGGGTATTCCTAATTGTCTAATTGGAAATTGGAATCGTGGATAATTATCCCATTATAAGGAGTAACTGAACCCGGGATTATGTGGCTTATAAAAAATGTACCCGGTATCCAGTAACATGCCAATGTAATTACTCGATAAGAGTAGAGATGAAAAAAAAGAAATAGGTAAAAGAAAAAATTTAATTCATGTAACTCGGCCGCCCGAGACATTCTGTGCTATTTTTTTGCTTTAATTAAGCTAAAAGTCGTAATTGCAGGAAATCGTTGAGACAATATACATATATGTTAATCAACATGCAACACGCATATGCATACGTGTATATCTGATTGAATGAAAGAAACTTGAATTTTCCAATGGATAAATAACAAAACCGTAGCAACGCAAATGTAAAGCACCATTCATCAATGCTTGTCAGTTCGATCTTATCGATCCGTCGATAAGTAATTATAAGGGAATCGATTGGCAATGGGATGTACGGGGCCCGGGGGG
>NW_014333216.1:594107-594619 GCF_000341935.2 Cephus cinctus | reverse complement strand
TATGGAGGGATTTGACAGGGTTTCCAATAGCAATATTGCGCAATTAGGTGCGACGCCTAAATTCCAAAGTACTGACGCGCGCGAACGATAATTCAAAATTCCCGCGTAATACGCAGGAGTGGCTCCGTTCAGTAGAAGCATTGCGAATGACACGGGAAGTCATTGATTATCGACCAGAGTAATCAGCGGGATATATCGATGCAATTGATATGGACGTGGCGAAAAAATTTTTCTTTTTTTTTTTTTTAATTTTCTTTTTCTTTGTCGGAAAAAAAATTGTTTTAAAAATTTCACTATTTCGCGAATTTTTAACAATCCGTATTAACCGAGGATCGATTTATCCTAGAGTCTACGAAATCCACTTTAACGGACCGCTGTTACGGCTGACACGGGATGGGAAACTCGGCGAATCCCGAGCGTCTCCTTGTTCGAAGTTTCTCGTGCTTCACGTTAACTGCAGCCGAGGAATCTAATTCGTGCTGAATCTAATGGAGCTAACTGAAGGGGGGGGG
>NW_014333216.1:587846-593979 GCF_000341935.2 Cephus cinctus | reverse complement strand
GGGGGGGGGGGTGGATGGCGGGTGGGAAGGAGACAGAGGTAGACAGCGGGTGTCGAAATAAACACGTTAAAGCGCCATCCTAGTCTCCGTAACCTGTAGATCCCTATTTCTTTATTCAAAGCTCGAATTATCCTTTAATCCAATTTTTATAAGGGCTGTCGGCTAAGGGATGAAATGTTTGATCGAACTTATTTTCCGCTTTACTTCGTTGCTCGATGATTACCAATTGGTAAGCAGAACCCGTTAAATTTTGATCTCGTCGATAAATTGGACTATTGATGAAATTTTTTCTCAACCACCCCTCCCCCTCCCCCTCCCGTCCTTCACCTCTTGCCGATAATTTGCTTCTCACCCTTTACCCCCTCGGTCGTGCGGAAACGCGAGGTTATAAGTCCAGGAGGCAAGTTTCTATATGAGAAAGCGTTTTGTCGTAGTTTTTTTTTTTCTTATTATTTGGAATTCTGTAGGTTATCGTATTCGTGAATTAATAAGGATGAAAGATAATGAAATTGAATAACTTGTTGGTAAAATAAATAAATAAAAAATAAAAAAAAAAACGAAATAAAGAAATGAAAGTTTTTCGCTTTATCTCAAAGTTCGCCGTACCCGTTGGGGAAACTTATTAAATAATTCCGAGAATTGGACGTATTTGAAGAAACGAGGGAAAGAAAGCTCTACATAATTCTTGTGGCTTGTACAGTTTGTAGAAAAAGTTTTTTTTTTATTGCACTTTTTAAAAGTTCGTTTTTTTTTTCACCCCTAAAAATGTATCGACGAAGAGACAGGAAGTTTATTATAGGTTTTTTTAAGTTTTCCATTGTTGCTGACAGCGATAATAATAATAGTGACTGGCATATATTTTATTTTGACAATCCGAAGCCTCCCTAGGGATCCCGGACAGACATCTAAGAACTACCTTGAATTTACTAAAGTAGATTTACTACAAGGGTAGTAGTTGCTGCAGTGGGTTTTGCTACCTAAAAAATTTCAAATTCCGATCACAATTCTACTATTGGTTCATTAGACGGCGTAGACTCAAGTATTTTACTTGCGTTGACTGTACTTAACCCAAAGTCGAAAAGAGTCATCCTTGATTTTCGCATTCTGACGTCACGAAGTTTGCCGACCAAAATCGATACTCACGAGCCGAAGCGCCGAAGCTTTAAACGAGTGAGCATTACGTCGATTCGAAAATTATCTGAAAACCCAAAAGTCATCTTTTCACCAAAAATCTTCAAAAAGTTGATTTTCCAATGTCCATTTTCATTAAAAAAAAAAAAAGAAAAAAAAAATATCGCCTGTCCTTGATACCGATTTGGATCCCCTAGGGTATCCGTGTACCTCCGAGGCCTAGATACCAGCTCCCGATACTCCTGCTCCAGGATGATCCAGGAATACCTGGAATTTCCGGCACGTACGGAAACGCGTGCACACGTTCGCAGGACCGGGGACTGGTTCATTTCGCATTCCTGGCATCCGTTCTCGATAGCTCTGGCCCGGTTCCTCTCGTACTTATCTAGATGATCCCCGGAGTCCAGCAGGAGGTACGCGAGGAGCTTGAGTTAGTTTACGTGAGGTTAAAAAAAAAGATATTGAAAGTCAATGAAATATGGAAATTGCAAATTTTTTTTTCTCGCCATAATCCAAAATCAGCACTTTCCCTCTCGCTGGACTATTCTTAACATTTATTTGCATTCCTGATCTCGGCTAGGCAGCCAGTATCATATATCAGGGACGCGCAACGAAAACAAGCACCCTTAGGTATAACCGGCATAAATTGCCAATTACGAATACCGTAAACGCACGTTAATCATTCCCATCTACAATAAGTTCTCTATCGCTGGAGCAATTCGCGAAATCATTCTGCCGTGTTGGCTTACTAAATTATCCGTGCTAGTGGTAATTTCAGATTCAGTTACGCATTTAGATCTCAGCGAGTCACTGGCGCGACGATTCGCACAATTTTCATGAATTAATAAAGCATATCTCATTTTCGGTACGTAAATGAGGGACTATCGAGATAATATTAAAATTATTACCCTGAAACGTTTTTCCGAGCATACCTTTTTTTTAGTACCGATAATTCATAGTTCTTTAACCCCCAGCGATTTTCAGCCTTCGGCTCGTCTAAGGGATCAACATGCAGGGTACGACGGGACACCCTTCGTGGATTCACTGACGTCCACGTTCTTAGTTCTCTTACGGCATAATGTTTCTTATGTTTTATTCCCTAGCAATGCCCAGTCTCTTACTACGGTATATCCCGAGTCCAGTCCCAGTCATGGAAGTTCGATCGGCCATTGATAGCGCAGTCGAAGAGCCTCTCTATATTTTACAGTATATCTATAGCCGCATTACAGCTGTAAGGGCGCATATTTTATCAAAGGATCTCAATGAATTCCGTACGGTAGTAAGGAAGAATATAGGGGAACGGAAGAGCAAGGTAGGAAGCCTGGGGAGATTTAACACAGATGACCATAGCATAAATGTTATATGGGGGATTTGACCCATCGTTCTTGTTCCTCAAACTTATGGCGACCATAAATACTGAAGACCGTACGGGATCCAATCGATAACCTCGGAAAGGACTGCTGACTATAGGGAAAAAAAAAAAATTGTCTGGACGAATATTTTTTTTCAATCTAAAAAGTCAAAAAAATCCCAAACGGATCTTACTGTTTGTACTCGAGAGAAATTTCGCTCTCGTTTCTTTAACGAAATTACTGATATTATTTCGATGGCCGAGGATGCTGTGCGACTAATTTCTCTATATAGATATGTATACTGCGAAAGGGGTGGGTCCTTGACAAATAAGCGCTGTGGGGTTGGAAACAGTAAAACTTTTAGGTTGGCCTGGGACTCTCTATTCTTCGCAACCCCCCTTAGGGGTTAATCGTTGCTGTGTGTATCTTGTGCCGAGATGTCTTATATCTGGAATTAAGACGAAAGGGTCCAGAGGTGGTACAGTCGGTAGAGAGAATTTTTGAACTAGGGTTAATGAGATAGCATTAACTTGAAAAAAAAAAAAATCAATGTTTCGTTCGTTGTAACCATATTTTGTGATATTTTTAGATTTTTATACATATATATGTATATACCTATACGTGGCAGGGTGCTGATTGGTATATGAAAAATGTTCGACTATTTTCTTTACTTTTCATTGTCACGACGATTTTTTTTTGCGGACTCTCAATATTTTTGTTAACCTTATATTTCGGTGAAAACTCTGATATCGTTTATAGATAACAATACTATTGTTATTGTTAGTGCATTCAAAGTGAGGTTACTGCGATGAAA
The DNA here is from genome assembly GCF_000341935.2 of Cephus cinctus. Classification (NCBI taxonomy): domain Eukaryota; kingdom Metazoa; phylum Arthropoda; class Insecta; order Hymenoptera; family Cephidae; genus Cephus; species Cephus cinctus. The sequence continues at coordinate 590,682 of NW_014333216.1, read as the reverse complement.
ATAACAAAGTCCATTGAAATCTGCTGGAGCGCTGAGCGACGCTCGGCGTCGTTTCCATTCGTAGTTTTGTTTTTATTATTTTCGATCACGCACGTGATACAGTCCGTGTATATCTGTATATGTCTTATCGAATTTATATCGACGAACCTTAAGGACCGATATTATTAGAATATTCTGTGGAAAACTCCGAAATCACTTTACAGATGGTTTTATGGGATATAAAAGAAAATTTTGTTAATTTTCACCCCGTTAATCTTGTCTCGGCGATAATAAAAAAATTTCTTATCAAGCTTCCTCGATATTATGTTGATAGATAAAAAAAAGCTGTCCGCGACTCGCTTCCAATAATTTTTTAATTAATAATCGATTTTGCGTGCGGTCAAGTGCAAATGAATTTTTATTTTTTCATTCAAGCCAGCCCGTCGATCTTTATATAACTCTGATGCAATTAAATTGCGAAAATTTCATAATTACGCGTCCTTTCAAATTCATCGTCACGCACGTCGCGTGTTACGCATGTGTAATGTCATACGTTGGCATTCTACCAGTTTTTGAAGTCGTGCGTGGAAACGGCTATTTCGACTGGGTAAAAATAAGATGCCTGATGCACTCGGAGGTGGGGTGGGGTGGGGGTGGGGGGGTGTAATGCATATTCAAACGAAAGAGTTAATTTCGGTAATTCCAATCTCTAACGTATTCGGTACGTAAATTATAATTATGCAGGATCCGAGCAATTAAATTAATAATTACAGGAATAGGGGATGATTCATGGATGAAATAATTAACGTATGTAAAACGTGAGCGGGTTAAATAGTTCGTGGAGTGCCAGAGGGTTTTGGCGTGAATTAAAGGTAAAAGAAATTTTAAAAAACGCAACGTTAGAACAAACCAGGTAAGTTCGCGACCCCGTAAATTGGCTAATACGTAAAAGTCGAAAGTTTTATGAAAAATGAGAGAATTCACCCGGCCGAGAGTCACCTTGCCGTAAAATTGGACCATTAGGGTAAACGGGTCAATTTTTAATTGCCACCCTTAAAAGTTAACCGCCGCAATGACGTCGGTAAGTAGACACTCACGTCTTGACGTGGAACGCCTTTTTTTTTTTTTTTTTTTTTTTAGAACAAAATCAAAAAGCAAAAAATATTTTTTTTATTTCTCGGTCCTTCAATTTTATTTCCGTCATTTTAACTTTTCCACCGTCCCAACCGACTGACGGTATAATAATTTTATGAATTCGTTCGCGAAATACCCTTCTTTCTTTTATTTCTTGATTTCCCTTATTCGCCACCCATACCTACCCTTACGTACCTATAGCTATGTAAATCAACCCTTGTATAAAAAAAAACCTGAACTAACGTTCAGTTGAATCGTCGGTGCGAGAGAATGCGGTAGTTCGAGGGGTGAACTGGTATATCTGACTAAGGGTGGTTTAGTGGGAGGAAGAAGAAGAAAGAGTAGAGGGAAATCGATATGAGATACTTTTTCGTCTGTCCTGTACGGTATAGGTGTACACCCCTACTCTCTATTTCCGTACCTACTTTGTTGCGGTTCTCTATTTTATTTTTTATCTCTCTTTTTCTCTCTTTTTCTCTCTTTTTTTTTCTTCTCTTATCCTCAACTCGATTTTTTTTCTTTTTTTTTCTGAACGAAATCCGCACTGCGGATGGATGCTCGATTTTTCTTCATTTATTATCTACGAGCGAATCGGCCAACTTTTTGTCCGGCAATAATAATAATAATAATAACAATAACAATAATAACTTTAAAGACGCTTCGTCTTGGATGCAATTTTAAATCCTGTCGTCGGCGATTCAAAAAATCATCCCCCCCCCCTCCCTCACAAAACGTCCTGGTAGAACAATTACGAAGACCCCAGGTACGTAAATGCACGAAGATTCCACGTAATACGTTTTAGGGCAGTATAAAGGACAGGGTGGAATGCAAATAATAAATAAAAACCACCTCGACACGGCCGTGAGCAGTCGCGTGCCATTTAATCTATTTTACACCCTCGTAAAAATATATAAGCCGTCTTTACGATCAGTCAAATTCACCACCAAATCTCCGTAATCGCCAACTGGCTCAGCCGGCTCTTTTTTTCCTACCCTTTTGACACAGACATATATGTACAGTCCTCCCATTTTATTACCACAGGACATTTACATATCCCAATCCGATACCCGAGAATAGAGTTAACGATTAAAATTGTCCATCCCTAAAAAAATGCCTAGTCACAAAAAGAAATATTTGAAAAACGTCTTACTGAATCGTCAGAAAGATACAAAATTGAAGAGAAAATGATATTATTTTTGTCCATTTGAAGAGCCCCACTTCAGTCCTGTCTCCCTAGGACACGCGGATAACAGATTTAAGCCGGTTGAACCAAGAGGAGGACGAAAGCTCGGTCGGTAACTAAGCGCTCTGCAGCAAGAGGAAACGAATTCTTCCGGTCGTTGAACGCGTTGCCAACCCTCCTCACTTGGAATTTAACACAGGGATTCAGAAGGGTAATATAAAGAAGGAAAAAGTTTTGTCTCGCGGCCCGGACTGTTTTCTTCTCAAGTAAATACGTATACCTGGCTTTACTTATATACGCGTATATGTATATACGTATATACACCTACCCCATCTAGATGTATCTATAGGGTAAGGATAGGTCGTCACTCGGTTAAGAGTTGAGAAATATTACTAGTAGTCCGTCTCAAGGGGGGGCGGAGGGGGGTAGGAGTCGGTATGGTTGCAAGGGTGGTTTTGCGATTCAAGATGGCGGCGTCTTCGGGAGCAAAAGGAGACTCTGAGTTATGAGCGACGTCGGAAGGTGGCGCGGGAGTGGGTG
>NW_014333216.1:546559-586936 GCF_000341935.2 Cephus cinctus | reverse complement strand
GGGGGGGGGGGGGGGGGAGGTCGAAAGAGCTGCCTATTTGCATTCTCATTCGTATGCCTGCTCACAGGGGTTTGATGAGATGCTGTGATTTATGAAAAGTCACAAAGTCACAAAATGGAAATTAACCGGAAGTTCTACCCTTAATGGATGTCTAACGTGCTCCCCTCGCGTGATTACCTTGGCCGAACTCGAAATTGCAACTATCAACTAAAATGCGGGTTAACGGTACCGATAGGTGACGGTCGAGATTTAACATTGTTATTATTATAAGAAATTTTTTTGGATCAACATCAATAATAGTAATCAATCTTTTTTATTCAAGGGGTTGATGATCTTGCCTCTTTCTCGTATGCTGTATATACATATATATTTGACTGCAGGGTCGTACGTCATCGGGGGGTGACTAACGACTCTCTGTGGTATTAAATTTTTTTTTGTATAAGGGATGAAAAAAATCTTAGACTCTTTTCTTTCCATACGATTGGCCTACTCGCTGCCAACTAAGGCACACAACCCCCTCCCGGCCTTAGGGGTTAATATACCAGCCTGAGTTTGTCGCACCCTCGAGGCTACTGGGCGCAACGCAAGTCGCGCGCGCACCAACCCGCTTCTCATTGACGTTGGTATATAGGGGTGAGTTCGAGGGTTCACCGCGAAGGGTGCATACCGGAGGAGAAATGCCCATATATGAACGCATTCCGTACTGTCTATATGTATACACGCAATGCTTATATAGAGAGGACGCTTTATTTTCACATATCGCGTACGTGCTTGTAGTAAGTTTTTTTTTTGAATTTTCAAATTTGGTTTACACGTGAAAAAAAAATGAAAATATGTATATACTGTGAAATGTGAACTTTTTTTTTTTTTTTTTTTTTTTTTTTTTTTTTGAGAAACAAGAAATTCCTATCCTCGATCAACAGTCGGACGTTTAACGCGAGTCTGCAGTGCTGCAAGGGTTATTTAATTTTCTGAGACGGTTCCGTCTTTACCTAAATGTAAAAGGGTTGGCCCCGTGGCGGATCGTGTAAACTGTAAAGTACCTTAACCGCGCGCATCACGGCTGGACGGTTTACAGCTCGCTTAGAATTAGATACAGAATTGGAATTTCGTGCTCGTTACGTTGGCACTGTATCTCATGTGTTAACCGTATGCATACCAGACGAGCATTGCTTGCATGACCAATGAATTTAACAGAATTCATATGTGACCCGAGGAAAAGTTGAATTGGTGAATTGGGCTAATTACAAAATGGAATTTTGAATGTTGAAAAAATTCAAGAGTTTCGAAAAAAAAAATATATTATTCACTAATTATGTATAACTGTGTTTGCTTAGTATTTGTATACATATGTATTTGCATGTAATATATCTACCGGATATATCAGCAACGCAACGTAAATTTTAAACGATCTAACGCATAAAATGTACACTGCTGACAACTTCGGATAAGGTATCCGACATGTGGGAAAAATGTAAGTATGTATACCAACCTGTGCAAGCTAAATACGAACGATACGTTGGGAGCCTTTAAAGCACTTACCGGAAATCTAATCCATTAGTTTTTTCAAGTATCCCGTAAACTTCATGGCTTCGACTTGGGTTGGACGCGGGAGTTTACTTTGGTCTGGCTGCACCTCGTTTCCAGTGATATAAGTCTATTTTTTGTCTACTTAACGCTTTTGGAAATTCTCGGTTGTGTTTTTTACTCGAAAACATATGGCAGTAGTTAGTGGGTGACGATTGTCCGATATCTTCCGTGACTGGGGGTTAAAATATTTTTCAAATTATCAACGCGCGATATTGGCATCAAAAATTTTGACGGACGTCAATTATGCCGATTGTAAAATTTTGCATGTGGAAAATTGTGAATTTTCGAAAAAAAAAAAAAAAATTCGTGATCACGTAAAATTATTTTACGAACGCACGTATTTGCCTTTACTCGTTGTTTTCGAAGATCGCCGCCTTTTATTGTGATCATTATTTAGGACCTGTCAGCCGATTTCCAAGAAGCCATTTTATTCGACCACAGGACGCACATGTGGGTTTAGTTTTATTCGCGTCGTTGAGTACGCGCACGTAGGTGCACTTAACACGCATACCAAGTCCGTCTTCGGTTCCTGGGTAAAACCGCAAACTTTTTTAGCAGTATGCACTCGGCGACCATTGCGCGTAGACGCGATAAACAACTTTTCGTCGCTCGCGTTAATAATACTTGTCGCCGTATTGAAAACGTTCCCGGTTTGCCAAATAAAAGTGGGTATCGGTAGACAGGTGTGACGTATAAACTTTTGGTAGTTTGAAAAATTTTTTAATATTTTGTCATCCCTTTTTTTTTGAAAAAAAAAAAAAGCTACCAATCCCTCATCCAGCAATCAACATAATAGAAAAGGTTATAATTAAATGCTACTTCGTGTCGTTAATGCGTGCAAATTTCAAGGGGGATTTTCGGCGTGCTGAAAATTATTATTGTTATAACGGAGCCCGGAGACTCGAAGCGTATTTTCCTAAGCGGATTATAACGGCGCCGGATTATATAATGAATTGTGTACAAAAGATATATGCATACATTAGATATGCATGTATAAGTATAATTGTATACGAATTCGTAAAATTCAAATCCAGCATTCGAATTGTTATACATCATATACGTCCACTATATTTTACGCGGTGGAATACAGCGAAATTTAGGATTCGGCTAAGCTCGTTAAAGTTCGTCCGTTCTCGGCGTGTCGTCTAACACGTCACTAGGAAATTCTTTATGCATTCTGGAACACGCGACAGACGCGAAAATATATCGAACAGGAGATAGCAGAATCGAGAAGGGGATCCTCCAATCTCTTACGTCCCGCTTATGTACAATCGTTTCATCGCGTAACACAAAATTCAGTGAATTGAACTTTTCGTGAAATTCGAGTTTCTTCGAAGGCCGGTCGTCGGCTGGAAAAAAAGAATCCAAGATTTGTATGAAATTGTATGAATGAATATTGATGAAAGGGATATTGTGTGTATTCTAGTACAAACGTAGATAGGAGGTTGGTTCGTCGTAGTCCATGGGTGGTTTTCTTTTTTTTTACTAGAGCGTTACGTTTCTCATATCTATGTCCCCATGTGTCTCCCATATACATACGGTTCGATAAATATTATTTGCGCCTGGCCTGGCCACCGTTTCCAATTCTTCCTCCGCCCATTTCCCGTCGTTATTTTATTTTTACGTAATTCATGAAAAACTTACTCGTCTATAAAAAAATATTACAATGACAAGCGCGTCGTTATATCTACCAGAAGGAATCTCAGATTTAGTCGTTATCATATATATTTTTTAATATTTTCTTTAACATCAAAAATCATATTATTTCGCAATATATATATATACATACAATATATATTCTATAATTACGCCCCTTTTTCGTATCACTTAATTTTCTCATTCTGCGCCCCTTTTACTTCCATTATCATAAGTAACGGACGAGGTCCTGGGTATATCCACGGGGGTGACTACCACTACCCCCTACTTGGCTCGGCTATGCGGAAGGGCTTATGGTGAAGTTCTGCCGAAGCTTTTGAACTTTCCTACCGTACGAATTAACTCAACGTTCTGAGTAATGTGCTGCTCGCAAACGAGCCCCGTTGCCAACTGAAAAGCTGAATTTGCAGAAGGGGTTACCTACCCCTGCACTTAAAGGGAGACATGATATATATATATATATATATAGACCCTTAGAAATAACTATTTAAACGTGACTCCTTTTACATTACATTACCCCCCTCCCCGCCCCGCCCCTTCAGTTGCCTATGGTTGCCCTGATACTTTTGTTGCGAAATAATAATAATAATAAATTCCCAGAGTGCCCTCAGACGGGATTCTCGTAAGTCAAGATAACACGAAAACTAAACAATAGGAAACTACTAATCTTTTGGTAGATAAATGAATCACATGGTATATAGTGGATAAGTATAATAGCAGTTTTCGAGTCCTTGTTATTTTTGATAATAATTATAAATACTTATCGCGTTGCCTTATCATTTATTTTGTTCCACCCTATGTCAATGCCTGCAAACGATAATGGATTCTACGAAATGAAATTTGGCAGAATCTTGATTTCAGTTTGCTCGGGTCTTGACGAAGGCAAATAGAGCCCTAAGAGCGTGGGACGACATGCAGGTCTGGGTATGGATTATACCTAAGGGATGCTTAGGAACGTTTTGTTATGCCGTCGTCACACGGCGACGAAATGGCTAAGGGGATATCGCTACACGTGGAATAGGGTAGCCAGGTAAGTTTCTAATATGAAAGCAGTGCTGCCACGCGAATAGACAGACAAGCAAGCTGACGTCCTGACAGCAAATAACGGAAAGCCCTTCATGTAGATTAGTTAATACAAATCTCTGACGCTCGAGGGAGCCACCGGCGAGACCATAGAGCATTTTCATGCCAGTCAGCATATTCGCAGAGATTCTCATTTCAAGTGTTTTCAGCAGTGAGGATTTTGCGTGTTTTTCTTTTTTACATGAATACAATTTTGATCTTGATATTTATTTGGAAATTTTTTTTTTTCTTCCTGTACCCCGGTTTACGTAAACGCAGGCAGAGACATTGGCGAGTGAATTTTTTTTAATTTGACTTTTTGGACTCTGCATCGGAGTTTTTTTTAAAAAATGTTTAATGGTTTGGAGATTTTCAAATTTCAGATGCCACTCTTTCGTATTTACTTATGTATGTTTCTTCGAGTATACTGCTTTTGAACCATTCTGCGCATGCGCCAATACATGCATACGTGGAAGTGACGTCAGAATGGCGAATCACGACAGATATTTCGATTCGTTCTGAATTATACAGAAGATGACAGATGTCTCTTTTGCCTTCTCGCGGAAATCTAAATTCACTTGCGCACGTGCGCCACTTGCTCGTCTGGGTATCTCAATACGTCATACGAAGATTTTCATGGCGAAAATGTGATTTTGATGTTTTCATAAAAGCACGTATGAAATGGACGTAGAATTCGGGAAAATACGAAAAAATTTTATTTTACAAAAAAATATACATGCATCTTGACGATATTCTTAAGTGAACACGTATTCACTGCGTGTGATTAGTCAGAGTCTCTATTATGACCTTAAGACTTACCCACAAATCCGCGACGGTTCGCAAATTGAACGAGGAAGACGTAAAGACGTAATTCAGTAAATCCGCAAGTCGGCGCATATTATCTACCTAGCCTAACGTTAATACCCCGATAATTCATTCTAAATCTGGCAAAATGAAGCTGCACCGTCCGCTCGGTCCATAAACCATTCTGAGAAACGATCTTCGTCATAGATCTAACTCGCGCGCACTTTGAAGTAGGAAAAACCTTACGAGGTGAACCTTCGTGTCACGTACTTACGTGCGTATTATTACGTTTTTCTCATGTCTATCGGGTGACACGATTGAATCGAACTTTTGCGAAAAGCTTCATTTTCGCTCAAGCTCGACAGACTGGTTTATGGTTGTCCAGAAGTTCCTTGTTACCACCTTAAAAAAATGTATCATTATGATATAGTGTCAGGATAAAAATAAAAAATAAATAAAGTGCTACCCGGTGTACATTTTGTAAAAAATACTATAAAGGATGACCGGATGTCTTATTTTCATGTGTAAATTTCACCAACGACAACTGCAGTAGTTTTAATGCTGATATATAGGAAAAATCAACGCGTGCCAAGGATACCAACGGTTCGCTAGTAAAATATGTTTTACGCGAGTCGCACGTAAAATATATAACCTCTTAAACACAGCTAACCACACATTCCGACACTGTGAACATAAGCAGGGATACCAACTGCTAGTTAGTCTTGTACAATTTGTAACACCAACTGTTGTCGCAGTTAACGCACATCCCACTACGAGGATTTATGTAGCGAATCTCTTAGCTCGACCACCCTGTATAACTTAATCTCCATATCTTCCAAGATGCAGGGATGCTGCGTAATAAATCTTGAATATCTCGGTGCACAAAGATATGCAGTTATAAATTATTCAGTTACACATTATAGTCGCAGATGGAGAAACTTGCTTATCCGTTACTCGGATGATCGATATTTCGATTATTTTTATTACTGGTCCATGAGGGATGCTGCGGGTCCATATATTCAGTAAAGATAAATCTTCGGAAGTAGATGGAAACTTAATTTTTGTGAATCGAATTTAATAAGCATCTGGTTATTCTTGGATGCTGCGGGTACAGCCAAAAGCGCAGATCCGTTTCCTTGCGACTAAATCTAGTCTGTCTGGACCAAAAGGTTTCTAAAGTGGGTTAAACCGGTAGTTTTACGTACTCTGACGGTTAACGGCACGACGCCGACGTCGGGACGCCTTCGGTCGATGCGTTGGATGCAGGTGGTAGCACTTTTCCTGTTAGCAAAATAATAAGACACTTCGCAGCATCCTTATATGCACTTGGCGGCAGTTTCCTTATTCTACATAGAAATAGTACATTATGATACAAGCGCGGGAAGAAGAAGAAGAAGTGCACAATTTTTTAAATATAAATTAGGTAATCGTGAATAATAATTTTCCCATGACCCAGCGGTCTTTTATTGTGCAATATAGTCATTAGAAAATTGCAATGTACGAGTGCAGCAAAATGTGCATGCCCTGATGCATTTTTCAAAAGTATCCACAAAATATCTGTTATGTAAATCGGCCTGAAATCCGCAGATGAATCGGCGCTAGTCGTGACAAACTCGGCGTGAATATCGCGTAGACGAAGCGTCACGACGCGTAGCGTCACGGCGCCCGATTGCAGCCCGAACTCGTTGGGCCGCGCTAGACATCGCCAGCTGCATCTTCAGCTGATCTCAAAGCGCAGGAGTAGATAATTTATAAGTACGATGGATCCTCGAGTGCATCTTCATAGGGACAGTGCAGTTCTTGTTGCAGTTGCATAGAAGCACGACGTGAGTAGTTGCATTAAGAATGCATATCTGTCCGGATGATATGCACCGAGAAAGTGCAAAGCATTACAAAGTATGACCTACCCCTTTGTCATGAAACAAATATACAATTTCCAGATCTGCAGCATCCATCTGGACCATATAAAATCCAAGTGACTAAAAGTTGCATAAACTCAATTGACACTTCCAACCACTTATTTTTTTCTTAAAATTCAGAAAAATTTTTATTTTTATTATTTTAAGATAATATACAGAGTAACTTTTTTAAACGTCACTCATTAAGTCTCACGCTAAATCATTGTCATTGCGTAATTTCGACGACAACCGCAGCATCAGGTACAGACGGCTAGCATAACTCTCAGCGATCTGTCCTCTCCCTTAAAACCCATTTGTTAGAATTAACTTGGAGCTGCTCCGTAAGCCGTAGTCAAAACAAATGCAATCGGGCCACCCCCCTCCTCCCCACGCATCGCGATGTCATCGATTAAATCATTCCAGCATCACATCTCTTCCGTAATCCTCGTTTCGTAAGGTCAATTTATGCCAGACAGCTCGGATTAGGTTGGACCATTTTTTGTTGAGTTTATAGGGTCCTCTTGGTTGTTCAGGCAACTACTGAGGATGATCTGTCAGTATGGGTTAGGTCAGTTTTAATATAGGGCCCAGTCGATGACAATAATATTCAGACGATACTGGACCAGTTTTATCTGAATGAACGTTTCCAAAATAATGTCTTAGAAAAATTAAATCATCTCTAGATTTTTAAAAATATTCATCTCCTATCCTTAAAGATAATTAGATTTCGTATTTAACCCTCGATGGAAAGTTCTTATCCTATGGTACACAGGGATGGTTTTTTCCATCTAGGCTCGGCAATATGCGCTATCCCCAGCATCTTCCTGCGTAAGATGCCTACATAGCTACAGGCGTGAAACATGTGCCGGAGGATGCTGTGCTCGCTGGTATAGGACCTCATCCCGGCATACGACTCCCACGAGGGCAATCGTACCCAGTCGCGGAGTCCCTCCTTCTATGCCTAACGTTGCGATGCTTCTGGAGACACTGATATCAACAGACGTTATCAGGGGTTCTCATATTTTTTATAAAAAATTTGAAATTTACATATTGACAATCGAGTGAATATATTTTTGCCAAATCATAATTATTATACGTAACGGTTGACTTGCGCGTAAAAAATTTTTCTTTTCTTCTTATCAGTGGCTATAAGAGAAAATTTCGATCGCGTTGACACGTGATTAACGTTTTCGCGAATCCTTCCAAATTTATCATGTACTTTCAGGCATTAACGTAAATTGTATTTTGTACTGATTTTTGTGTCTTTTTTTTTTTTCGTAAAACAAGAAAAAGTTTGATTAAAAAAGGCGGTAGAGACGTGAATCTTTGTGGCTTAAGGATCGTACGGTTTTATCGGCGTACCGTCTGGCAATTATCGGGAGAAATACAGATGTCGTCCAATGGGGTTGTTTCCGATATGCAAAGTGCATTTGGAATGGATGAGGGTGAGTCACGTGCAGTTGGATTAGTAATCAGTGCGATTAGAATGTACGTAAGAGTTCTAGAGCCTGCTTAACATTTTTATTTTATAATTAAACTTTAATGGACTTTTTTTATATATATACAAAATTTTTATACCACCTATCCCAACTATCTTATTCGCTAAACTTTGTATTAGATACCATGTAAATTTATAGTTTATCATGTTTCACGTTCTTATACGTATAGTTGGGCCTTAATTAAATATCGCGTATAATTTACATGGATTTGCATATTATTCTAATTAAACTTCCATCCGTCGGTTGGTTTCCCTTTGGGATATGGACTGACTCTTCACCCCCATATATATATATATACACTGTATTTTCAAAGTTTCCATTAACTTTTCGACTCGAACGCCTAATACAGCCATGTATTGCTACTCCCATAATTACCATAAAGAGTAGCTATCAATTCTCATTAAGGTTAATGCACACCCCTACTTATGTAGTACAGTTAGAAATTTCAACCCCTGTCGAAATTTAGGCCACGGATTATTTACTTGATATTATCCTAAACCATTTTCCGTGAAGTACTTGCAAGGGGTGGTTTTTTGTACGTCAGGTCCGACTTAATGAGAACCACGGGGTCCACTTCGTTATTATTTTCCACCCCGTTTTATACATTCCTCTACCGAAAAATGCAAATGCCTGAATACTTCTCATATTTATTCCATGCTGCTATCTGGACCTTCCCTTACAAGATATCTTTCGCATTTAGATTTTTCTCACAAACAATCGTGTCTATATATATATATATATAGCGCAGTACCTATACCTATGCTTAGTGTCGGGTCTGCATCGTCCGTATTGAATTCCGATAAGTTGGGGTGGTTTTTGCAGATGCATTAAAAGCAGGTGGTACCCAACAATGTTGCTACCCCATTTTACTTCTACTTTCTGCAAATATCGTCTATGCTCTAACCCCCCCTGTACGTTCCGACATTGTATCGGGTTTCGATTAGGGTTGGTTGTTACAGCAGCCCTTGCATCGCCTAAGGGTGGCATGAAAGAAAAATGAAGATCGCAGACACTGACGCACACACCAGTACCCGTCCAGCTATACGCTATCCCATAAGCCAGACCATAAAATCGTTAAGGGTTGTTTTTGTTTTTACAAATCTGTATACGGAATGAATTTCCTTGAAATATTCAAAACCAATTTACATTAGTAAATGAGATAAATGCAAATGTGATACGTAATACAATTTTGATTATTGTATAAAGAAATAATTTAATCAGTTATTCCTGTTTTTGGATTTCACGTTTATTTTTCATTTATTTATTTATTTATTTTTTTTTTTCTTGAAATACGAATTTTACAAAATTTCTCTTATTTTCGTATTCCTTCTGCGTACACGTTTATGCAAACGATTCCTTACTTCCCTCAAGCCTACCACCTTTTTTTCTTTTTTTTTTTTTTTCCTGGAGAGATTTCATCCGATTTCAATCCGTGAGCATCTCTCATCTCGTAGCTTCCCACCCGGCTAGAAATAATCTCTCTAAAGGGCTCCCTTGGGTTTTACTGAAAGACCATGTCAATATATCTATATGAGAGTACGGATGGCTGTATATATTCCAAATATACATATACAGCATATACAGTGTAGAAAGAAGATCGATCGGATCCCATTCTCTATTTTTATGGTACATCCAATGCCCTTATATGCCGTACATAATTTTTAATTTCATCCTCGTTATACAGGATTATATTTTTTGCAATGCTGGTAGATTCGATATTACTTTTGAGGAGGTTGTTTGGCAATAGCTGGTATCAAAAAAATTGTGTATCTTTTATAATGGGATTGAATGTATGTTTTAATAACATGGGCGGTGATACGTTAATTCATACGTGAAATACATAAAATTCCGATTTTGCGGTATTTTCCCCTGTTCGCGAAAAATCTTGAAAAATCACCTCGCACGCTCCTCTTAATGAAAATACTGGATGCATTATGCACCGAGCTGCAAGATGAAGCGCGAGACTGTGAATATGAATTTTTTTTGATAGTGGTACTACTGCTGCCGGGTAGCTGTAACGTGTGTCGGGATGCTGGGAGCGGTGGGTCAGGAGGATTTCAGTTGGGGATGCTGAATGGACCGCGAGAGATGAGAGTGCACGTAAAATTTTTTTTTTCCTCGTAGCAAGTGTCTCTATAGGGTGTTCGGTGTAAAAGGGATTTTAGAATGGTTTTTAATCTTAACTTTGTATTATCTGCGTGAAAGGGTGATAAGAAATCGATTATAATTTATCCCAGATTTTTTAATAACAGTTTTTATCCAGCTTTATCTCAATATCTGTGATCGCGTATCTATTTTTGAATTTTTGTAAAATTTCTTTATTACCACAAATTCGTCACCCTGTATTATTACCCACTGACGGCGCAAAGTGCTTTACGAATTTCTTTTTTTTTTTTTCCAAAAACTTCATTTCCCCTTACCTGATACGTATCATTATAATAATGGCTCGTGCATTCGTGAACAGGCACGACGAGGCATGCACTATTTTTATTACACGGTGAAACGCGTACACGTGCACCCGGATGAATGCAGTGCTTTTAGGACTTTTAACCTAAAAAGGCTAAGAGAAAAAAGTCGTCCAATTGTTAGCGAAGCGTATTCACCGGTTTCTCAATACGAACGTAGGAGCTGAAAAAAAGTGAACCAGCAGTTAGAAACATATCTGGTGTGTTGCTGGATACGAGCATCAAGCACAGTGTCGTAGGCGAGTGCACTTAGAGCTAATAAAAACATGACCGACGAATACCAGGTGGAATCGTTAATTCCCACAATGGAGAAACCCGCGTCATCTCCTCTGGACCACACGTGGAAAATATTCCGCGCGTCAATACAAATGTTAATTCGCAAATTACCCATACGTGAAGAATTTGCATTTTAATAGCATCGTGACGTCACCGGAGCGATGCATAATATGTCCATGGAATTTCGATATAAAAAAAAATATAATAAACTTTATTTTATTTTTCAGTCCTATCAACATTATTTTTAAAAAAAATTTTGATCATTCTGATTGATTTTTAATCACATACGTGCACTTTTCATATCCTATATCTGCACGGTGGTGAAAGCAGTGATAAAGGTGGTTGAGGGTGGAATGGTATAGTATGGTTCAAAAAAAAAATGAACTAGCTGAAGAAATACACACGTCACGGGTAGCATGAGTGGAAATACATAAATGTATGTTTCACCGTGATATATGGTGTCTACTCTGTTCATATCTTCACTGGCGTTGGTAACCATAACCGTAACGTAACGTAACGTAACTATATCCGTAGAACCAATGTATCAAGTCGACCTACGACCCGTGCATAAATATCCTGGCTGGTTGGGCTGCGCGATATCACTGCATTGATTTATCGTTCTAATAGAAGATATACATAAATAACAATTTTCAGCATATGAAGCGATATATATGTATATGGGTGGTCCATCGGATGATGAAATGAAAATTTTTTTTTGCAAATTACAGAAACGCCAATTTCACAATAATTTTGCATGCTGCTTGGTAAGCGCGAAAAAAGTCGATCGGAATTCTCGGAATTATTTTCGCGAATTAAATACATGAATGAGATCGGATTGATAATCCAGCAGCGTGGAATTTTCTTTAACAGACTTAGAACTTAATCATTGCAGGTTACGGATGCTGCTTTTCCTGCTTTCAGGACAGACTTAAGTGAGAGTCAAATGGCTTAGTGGAAATTACGGAATTCTTTAGTGCGAAACCTTCCCGGAATAGGATATCGTGTACCTCGAAATTGGAGCGATAAAATAAAAATAAAATGAAGGAGACAGAAAGATATATAGAGGATGAAGTGGATACAGAAAAGGAAAAAAGTGAATCGTTTGAAGATAGAAAAAAATGATTTTAAGGAAAGACACACTGTATATAAGGCGAAAGAAAAGTGGGATCAAGAATCCATAAAAAGGAAGTGTCGGTATAAAATATTTTTTAGGGACTTTCGAATAAATCCCGTGTCAAGTAAATCAGTTTAAAGTATAGCGGCCATTCCTCAAGTAGCAATATGGCGATCGTGGTAACTCATACAAATTTTGATTTGAATTTTTTTTTTTTTCAAAAATTCTCACACTTCTCAACCGACAGTTCGAGTCTTTGCTATCCGAGTTAAGATATTATTATGGCTGTCGTATATACATATTTTTTGGAAAAAAAAAAAAAATTTCTTGTCTACCCTATTTTCTCGTGCTCCTCTTCATCTCTGAAACATTACTTCCTCTCTCTGAGAATAAATAGAAACTCGCCTAGTCGCAAGCTTCGTGCGTTTAACGATCCGTCATCGTACTGACTTAACGATTCACGGCTCTACCGCAGCATCCACACACGAGAGATCCTATTATTAAACTGTCGCGTTTGCGTAACCCGTCATTTTATGATAAAAATTTGTGCGAATCTTCGTTATGTCGTGGTACACATTTTTTGTTGTATCCTCGGTCAAAAATTTATTTGAATCATTTTTCCGTAATCTATTTGTACATTCCCTGTACATACATATTGACCATAACATTACTTAGCTACCACTTCGCTCTACTCTTACGTAGGTTCTCACGTAAGCACTGTATAATTTATGATAGGGAACCGCACCGATATTTACTGTATCACGAAGTACCAAACTTTTATAACAGAATGTACTTAAGCCATGGAAACTTATGACTTTTGCTAGAATTTTTAATTATTTCAGTGTCACGCTAACGCTACACGATATATATTTTTTTTAATTATACAAAAAATCATCACACGTTACAAGGGTATACCGTACTGTCTATACCTATATACCGTATCGAAGTATATTTCGTTTCGTGAAATTTGAGTTCGAAAAAAATTTTTGAATTACGCGCCTTTTTTTCACGTGCCTATCTTCGAAGCACATACCACGTGCCCTTATAAGTGGCTGATCCATATTACGAATTATATAAATCCCAGTCGGTTCCTAACCATATCTTGATATCGGTTCTTGTCTTGATAACAGCAACAGACTGCATCAACGTGAGTCCCTTATCAGACATTAGGAATTTCACTAAGATTCTAATCACCCCGTCAATTCCTGGAAATCGACGTGATTATCACCAACTCCCCCAGTCCGCAATCCCAAATGGAGTTTGCCGCATTGCCGCAGCTAGGATATTCAACAACGCGGTTCTTCGTTTTAATGTCGATATACTTTTTTGTTTTATAGTATCAAAACAATAGTATATCAGTTTCGTGTATTAAAACATAACCTGGCCTTTGATCCTCCTTCTAATCGTGTAAGACACTCAGCATGTATATATATGCGTTTATGCATATAGGATCTCGTGTTAGGTACTGTATGTTGCGGGTATACAAACAGGTACCGTACTAGTACGTAGTCGTAGTTTGCAATGTACCCATTCGGTGTTTGCGACCAAAGTCATTTCCTGTTCAAACAGTGGCTTCCGGCTAAACAGCAAGAGAGTGGAGTTTGGCACTCGTGGGACGTCTCGCTTGGGATCTTGAATGGACAAGGGATTTCATGCGGCTAAGAGGTTTTCCGTTAAGAAAACCCCGACAGTCCTTTCAGCTTGTAAAATCACCAGAGTGCATCTGATAGAATAGAACGATGCACCTAGTGCACCAGTATACCGATGCACTACGACTTTTGAAACACTTACAGCCACTTTCGGCACTCGTGGGACGTCTCGCTTGGGATCTTGAATGGACAAGGGATTTCATGCGGCTAAGAGGTTTTCCGTTAAGAAAACCCCGACAGTCCTTTCAGCTTGTAAAATCACCAGAGTGCATCTGATAGAATAGAACGATGCACCTAGTGCACCAGTATACCGATGCACTACGACTTTTGAAACACTTACAGCCACTTTCTCGTTCCATATGCTGCTGATATATATATATATATATATATATACAACGTATGTGTATCATATGTATGTCTAGGCATGTGCAGTTGATACGTGATGTAAAACCGGAGACTCATATACGAGGTCATTGCTTTATGCTTGTATATGGTTGCACTGCTGCACTGCGATAGGATCGATATTGCATTGTGTATAGGGACCTGTTGGGATGCACTTTGATGCAGTTATTTGTTGAGAAAATTTTTTTTTTTTAAATTTTATCTCGTTCCATACAGCCAACTGAAAATGTTTTTAGCAGTGTCAAAAGTTGAAAATTTTTGGGATTTAATATGGCTGCGAGTTGGGGAAAAAATTGTTGAAATAAAATACTGTGTCTTTTCTGGTGCATCGTTGCACCGGGTTATAACAGTTGCTGCTCGTATGCACTTTTCGACTTTGCATATACCGACCGGAGATTAAATGGAAACGGACTGCTTTGTCGTTCCTCCTGGTGGCTCTGGTTTATTTATTTATTTACCGGGAAGCCCGAGAAGAGTTGTGGGCGCGATTAAAGAGAATTGATAACGAAGATTGATAAAACGGAGACTGCAGCGGGAAATTTTAATGAGTGCATTGAAATAAATTTTTTTTTTTTTTTTTTTTTTTTTTTTTTTTTTTTTTTTTTTTTTTTTTTTTTTTTTTTTTTTTTTTTAATAATTATATCCACTCAGAGTCGGCTTTGAACTTTGCCGAAATCAGTTATACGGAAGCTAATCGTGAAAGCCGATCGTCGTCAAAGAGTACCGAGAGTCCGTTAAGTTGCAGACGGGGGTTGGTATTTACTCCTGGGAATAAAGGACTCGATAAACCCCTCTCATTTATTTCATTATCCGTCATTGCCAAAAGCCTAGATAATTTCGTGGTTTTAATATTCAGCAGTTTTAACGTAGTCGTGGTTCTCTTCAACCCTTATTTTCTACCCTTATGCCATTCGCCGAAGGGTCGATCCGGTATTTTTTTAAACCGTCGAGATTGCGGTACGTACTGTGTGGCCTTTTTGTAAAATCATCCCTCCCATTGAATCTTCGAAAAATAAATTTAGGCATTCTACCACCCTTAGACTTTCGTACTGTGACGTTGCCGGGAAATAATAAATTTAGACCGATAAATATATAAAATATTTCATCAACTCCAATTTTATTTATTTTTTTTTTTTTTTCGAAACACACACTCCCATTCTCCCAAGTGTTTCTGCCGTCAAGCCAGAACGGATGTCAAGTCCACGAAACTTTTGCACCGTCGAGTCGTCAAATGGATTGCTTACTTCAACCAACTACTTACTATTGCAGTACTGTATGTATACCTATAACTACTGTTAATATCGGCAGCCCTTGTACCATATATTCACTCTGCCACATCCCCTCGCTTTTCGCAAATCCTCACACGAGGCAGCAGCCCAGCTAAAAAAATATTCGCCTCTTGCGTCGCCTCGTTGGCGGCAGACGCAAAGTGCCAAAACAGGCTAAAAAAACGCGACATGCCGATATTCAAGTATTATTCTTCGTAAGAACCCCGTAATTGTTTGGCATCGTCATCCCCCGTGTACCAAGAATACAAAAACCGCCAAAAAAATAAAAATCTCCACCTTCGCCGTAGTGACGTAATAAAAATAAAAAAATTTCAAAATAAAGTAAAAAAAAAATAATTTTTTTTTCTCTCTGAGCTCTTACTTGGACCACGATATTTTTCAATATCTACAACCCACGTCCATCTCCCTGTGTAACAGGAGCTTGGATATCGCGTGGCATCGGTATATTTACAACGGCGTAAAAATAAAGTCATCAATTCGTTTGTCTCTTCGTTTGGATAATGATAAAGACAAGGGGAGATAACGAAAAGAATCTTCACCTCGGTCAGACATTCATTAATGATTTTAGTCGATTAATTAATGTATATACAAGTATGCAGCTCTATTGATTTATATATACATATATACATACATCCGCGCAATTATCGATCAAGTTGCGTGTACAGTCAGACCTCAGGTATTTACAGATTTCGCTGCACCAAGTTTCAGGCTCTGACCGTTTGATCTAGCTTTTTTAAAATCCAGTCGTATTCCAACGCCAGGAACGTAGTTAGGAAAATTAGTCTCCCTGGACATAGCATACGTAATGTGCTATGTGAAATAGATTTCTCGTAGAGGGCGTATATATTAAAAACATTATTTGAAATTTACACTGTATACTTGAAAGTCAGATTGGTCGAAGATACGAATAGACGGGGCACCCGCAAATAGCCCCACAGTTTAGCGACGGCACTGTCAACGCTGGTAAAACCTGTCAGTATCAAAGGTTTTCAAACGATCAGTAACGGAGGTTGATCAGTGCCAGAGTCCTCAGTGCTCGCAGGTCCGACTGCGATTGACAAATGTCAATCAAACCTCCCGTTTGGACGTTTGACACCAGACCGACGTGAATTACCATCAATCGATTAATCCCGACCTTATATTCATAAGCATCGTAACCTTTAGCGCTATAATTTATCATCGCCCGTTATCAGGGGTACGTTAAAAATTTTTTAATTTTTTTTCTCTACCGTCCCTCGCCAAGCGTTTATCGTTCACCGTGAAAAATCAATGAATACTCCCAATAATCGCGACAGTCGCTTGTCGTTCGGTATTATTGCGTCATCGTTACCTTGTGTGAAATATTTTTAAAAATATTTTTCTTCCCGTTTTTTTTTTTTTTTTCATCGCTCTTCTAGTATCTGTCACTCGTTCAACGGCTATTAGAGAATGCG
This sequence comes from Cephus cinctus, assembly GCF_000341935.2. Taxonomy (NCBI): domain Eukaryota; kingdom Metazoa; phylum Arthropoda; class Insecta; order Hymenoptera; family Cephidae; genus Cephus; species Cephus cinctus. Next base: position 569,799 of record NW_014333216.1, on the reverse strand, counting down.
GTCGATTCTCTGGTATTTAGCATGGGGCGAGCTAGAAAAAGACGAAGTGAAGAAATTGCTGAAATATTACCAAATTTTGAAAATGAATTGTTTCATTTTTTTTTTTTTTTTATTACGCAATGACATTGACAGTCCAACTTAAATTTTTCGTCCCCATTGTTACGTTCAGTCGCATCGAATAAAACCAATGTCAGGTCTAATGATTTTAAACATGCATCGTCACGTGTCCCGTAATGCAAATGACTGTTGGCTACACTGTCTAGTTATATTACGGTAAACGTACGTGTGGGATGCTGTCTAACCCAACGAAGCCAGACTGTAGCCATTAGAATTTGACACGTGATAAGTGAACATGCACGATGACACGAACTTAAGGATATATGTATATATATATGTAAACACGAAGATCAACGTAAAATTAATGAAAGTTTCTTCCGAATGACGTGTAGCTTCATGCAACGGGTGTCTCATTATTTTTTCGTATACGCCACCGTGTCAATTATGGGAACGACACGACATTCGTGTAAGTTCGCCTTTAAGCTTCCGCCGATCATTAATATTCCATAACGCATCTAATATTAAAAAAAAATTATTTTACAATCCCATATATCTATATGGGAGTTATATAAAATCGTAATGAGCGACAATAATAAAAAAAAAGTTAATTGCGGATCAGACCAAGCGAGCTTCACTTTTCTTCGTAGATATTTCGAGCCAATTAGCGACATTCCGCGACACAAATATCCACTTGGATCTGTCGCTGTCTCCGCGCGGTTGCATAACTGACGTGAAACGAAGAGGAGCTAAGCGAAGAGGTGGACTAGGAAAAAAAAAACGTGGCGTCGGCGTCGGCGTCGGCACGCGACGTTCTACACCTTCTACAGTACGAGACGCCTTTGGTGTCCTTTGTGATGCTGCCAACGTAAACACAAGACGCGAAGCGAACGCTTGTCGAAGTATGATAGTTGCGAATAATGTCTGCGGCGTGGGAGTCCGCCTTTAGGTTTACGGAGAATACGGTAAGGGTGTTACAGGGGCGTCGCGAGGCTAATGGAAATATCAATTGACGAGACGTACTCTTGGGAGAGATTTGAAGAATCTATACGTATAGGAATAATGTATTTCTATGGAGCGATAGGTAAAAATAAAAAAATTTATTTTTCTCGCTGCCTTGGAGACTCCGGGGTACCGTGTCCAAGAGTTGTAATCCATCATTTAAATAACCAATTTTTTCTAGGCGACGTCGCCCGTTGAGAATGGATTCGTGAAGGAATTGTGGAACTGGTTTTTTTTTTTTTTTTGAGAGAGAATTCAAAATTTTAATTCTTTGTTTGTTGAAAAATTACATTTGCTCTTTGGCAACTCTCGATGCTGACGTCAATTAATGATTTATGAGCTAACGTGAAAACTCTATCATCGATGCAATATATTTGTTATCGTACTCTGTGATAACGGAAACTCAAAAAAAAAAAAGGAAAATTTTGAAAAATCTATATCTTAGAAATGCATTTTGCTGTACCTTATAGTAGGAGGATAAATGTCAAGAGTGAATAAAAAATAATAAAAATTCAATAAAATTCATTTCCTGCTTTACGATTAGTCTGTATCTTTTAGCCTAAATCGTATATAAGGCCTAAGTCGCCGTTCACCTATTTATCCGTCAGCTTTAGGATAACACTTCATGGGTTACCAATCCCCCACTAACCCCTACCTAATAACAGTCTTTGGAATCCTAAAAAAAAAAACACTAGGAAATACCCACTGAATATCCATCCGACCTATCCGATAGTCCATTGGGTTACTTTGACAATGGGACACGTATAAATGTAAATGGATATCCCTAGGGAATTTCCGTTACTTCCCCAAAGGAAAAAAAAGACCAAATTATCCGAGCGTGGATCGAGGCCTAGTGAGATTGAACGTTCGGACTTACCAACCAGACAAATATTCAGCGACGAGATTGCCTTTGACCCTTCCTTATCTGCTCCAATATCTCACAGATAACGTTATCTCCATTAGAGCCGTCTTTTATCAAAATTTTGAAAAAAACTATATTCACGTGAAATTAGGTAACTCTCAACAAATTCGCCGGTTCCCGACTGGCAGTCATACAGTAGAACACGCGGCGTCTGTCGCTCTCTGTTCATGCAGCTTTATAAATAGGCAGCAGACACAGTCTGCCACTGACATTGGTAGGATTTTTGAAATTCGTCAAATTCCGACAGCATACCACTCCTCTCCCCTATTCTACCTCTCTGCTGTCCTCTTGTCGCCATATATATATATTAAACTACCTGACGTTTAACCCAAATCAAGAATATATAGAAAACATAAGGCAGAATCTTCGGAAGCCGGTTTTACACGTAAAAAATTCTCTAGTGCTGCAAAGAAACTGTTAAATGACAAAAGCATATACAAACGTCTCATCAGCTGACAGGTCTGCTCGGAGACGATCTTGTTAACGACGTCAGTCAAATTAGAGTCGCTGACGTCAGAATGGTGCAATACGATTTAACTAAAAATATAATAAAAATTAAAATTTTTTTTTTTCCTAGCTAAATTAAATAATGTAACGCAATCGTTAAGAATATTATAAATCGCTTCGTTCATAGATCCCGCTACTCGCGCGTTACGTAATCAGTGACAGTTCTACGGGACCTGTACGTATTTGTCCAATTTATATATATCTATCATTATCGGCAGATATTCCCGTCAAAATCCATTGTTTATTCCCGGGCGATGTTAAAAAAAAAAATGTATTTTTAATGTTTCCAGCTGGTCAACGTAGTTATTACGTAAGGGCAAACGCAATATTCGTTGTGTATTTTAGTCATCGAGCAGTCAAGCAAACACCGTGTACTAATATTTGAATACGATAATATCCATAGTGAAATTGCTTCAAAGTGATTGGCAATACGAATACGTATATGGGTACGTCGTTTTGGTAGACGCAGGTTGGCATCACTGTCGTATTCGTGATATAGGCATTTATATTCGTAAATGTGTCTGGTACATACGAAATGTATATACATATATAAATCCGTAGGGAAATATTTCTCTGTCCATTTTGCGTGGGGAATTTCTCGTCTCTTCGTTTCCGCAGCTTCGCCTCCCCTTTCGTCAAGAGGAAATTTAATATCAGAAACAATACGTGTCACTCGTTTTTGTGACGATTTACCAGATTGACGGGTCCGATATCAACCCTCGTATACGCCAACCCTGTAAACTCTACACCATGGAACCGATGTTCTCTGGCCGATGGGATTTGGCATCACATCCGCCATTAAGTCCGTATGAAATTTTACCTCGTTACACGTAAAAGCAAATGGGAGAAGTAGATTGGCTAATAGTTATCTTTTATTTACGTCACTCGTAAATTTTCAAAGGACCCGGGATTTTGACGGAAAACTAAATTTTCTTGTGAAACAAAATCCCTCCCACCGTTTTTATTCGGGTGCACTTGAAATCTGTTTCCTTGGATACGAAAATTATGAGAAAAAAATCGACTTTATTCTGGTGTTTAATTTTTTTTTTTTTTAATTTCGTCAGAAAGCTAGGAATTTTTTTTTTAATTCCCTAGCGTCTACCACCTGCGGCATCTTTCCGTCGCATTTATATTACGACGTATTAATATTTCCGTAAACCGAAGCACCGAGCATTAAGATGACACGTAATGTTAAGACGCCACTAGAGGGTCACGGAATATTCTTGATTACGTTGGTATCGTGGATACGTGACCATCCTTCCGGGCAAGTGGCGCCATCTTGCACGATGAAAGAGCCTATAATTTACGAGGACGTTTTTCGTCCGCGGGAATTTCCACAGGAATTCTTAACGTGCCCGGGATGCCGTATACATAGTTATACCTCAAGGGAATGATTTGTGCCCGAGGATCTCGACGCTGCAATCAACGATTCGTTAAGGCGGCCATTCAACGTTAACTAATCACCCTTCGTTAACGACTTTAGTCGCGCGTGAGAATAAGAGACGGAAAAATAGACGAGTTTTCGATCAGAAAATCTGATTTGTTTCGAAAAGAGTATGGTTTCGTTTTAGCAGGTAAATAAAATAATAGAGACGAAGATAACGAACCTTGGGGGTCCATGTATTTTTGTTTAACAATAATTCCCCAGACGCCACTAGGGACTTTTGGCAGACCGGTGTATTCGCCCATTCGAAAATACTCACCAACTTCTCCTGCACCAAAATCGAATCAGCCTCGAACGTTTCGCCAGGCTAAAAGGGATTCGCCTCTTTGGTATCCTTGTTTTTATACCTGCTATCCTACGGGACGGAATAACGTTTACTGGGAATTTATCGTTCGCGAAATTGGGATCAGGTGGCGCCATCGGCGCCTCTTACGAATGTATACGATAGATCTTTTTAGTCGATATCGAATTTCTCGATGGCAGACGATATAGTTATATCTAGTCATGCCAAATAGCATTGGATTCTTTTCTAGGAATAAAACTTATCGTAGGGCAAGAATAAGGGTGGAGGCAGGAAACTACCCCTGCTTGGTCTTTTATCCTACCTTTTTTTTTTATCTAACCTAACCCTACTCTTACTCTCAACTGTACGCTCCTTCCTTTCGCAGGGTATCTTCAGATAACATCCACCGGCGAGATTAAGCGACCTGGGGTATTGGGGTATCCTGGACGCCCGGCGTCCCGACGCCCTTGTAAACTCGTAATTCCTTCACTTTTCAGTTTTTTCACTTTCGGTCCTTCACTTTCAGTCAGGTTTCCATTAAAAGTCCTCTGGCCGAAGTGCACCTTGCTCGTTCGCAGGCCAAGGGATGCGGATGCTGAGGGGAAATAGAGACAGAGGGAGAGAGACGGAAGAAGCCGGATGGGGAAAAAATGGGTAGACAGGGGATGATATTGTGGCAAAACCGGAAATAGAGGTTGAGTAAGGGTTATTCAGGAATTTTTGACTTCCGTTAGGAAAACCGCATCCCTTAAAGTTTTTGGTCCAAATGTACTTGTCGGATGGGCATTGGATGAATACAAATAGGGGTTGGTATACGGGATTCGTGGGGGATGCCGTGTGCGAGGGGTGGCGAAAATTCTAAAAGTTGAAAATCCAAGCAAAAGTTCGAAACTGTTGATTTTTCAGTTTGACGACCTACCCTCTCGGCGTTCCACCCTCTTTCTTCCCTTGGGAAACTTTTTTCTCCGCCCCCTTTAAAGCAACCCTCCGTCCGGAGAATTTTGATTCTCGCGAGCAGAGCTAATTGACAGATCAAAAGGCTTTTCTGTTTTCTAGCGCTGCGAGGATTTTCGGATTGGATGCTGGCATGGACCAGAATCCAATTTTAGAAATATAGATATCCTGAGAATTCACAGTTTCGAAGATGTACCTGTAGCGTTATATGACTATAATGAAATTTTTTTTAAATTTATAATTTTTAAATTTTGAACAATTGAAATCGCAATAAATTGATGACGATTCCCTGATAAGGCCCAAAAAGGGCCTGGTTAGACACTGGATACGGAAATTCTTATTGTGGTCCCTCCTAGTGCCTGTAAGGGACCCGTATTTTATCTGGGCTGCCTCGATAATTTTCTACACCGTGTATTTTAGTTTAGCGAAGTTCCTTAGGAACCGGCCCGGTTCCTTGGCAACTTGTCTCAATTTACCAGAACTAGGCTCGTGCATTCTCGGGATCTTGGCGAAATCAGCCGAGCGATGTGCGCGTATACCGAATTGGTCCCTTGTGCTAAGTTATATTAATTTTCCAGCCGTATATATCCAAATTAACACGAATGTACTGTAACTACGTATACCGCATGAACGTTCCATTTCATCTCGGTCTTATTCATTGCTTACGTCAAATTCCGCCTGTCTAGGACAGAGATAGCGCTAGAGGAAAATAAAATAATTTCAATTAATTTATGATAAATAATAAATTTTTTTATCGCATCAAGTTAATTGTTACTAATAACTTTACTGCGAGTTGAGATATAGGATAACTCGAAACGCGGAAAATGTATTGTCATGGGGTTGGTACTGCAATTTAATTAAACTCTTTAGTACCAACCCTTAATTTTACAACCCCCCTCACTCTGGTCGAGTACAGTTGTCAGTTGAAAAAAAAGAAGGAATTTTTCATACACTATTTTATGAAATGAAATTTTCTGTCAATTTAAAAAAATATTTTTTTAAATTTTAATTCTACATTTAGACATTATCAGTATTATCGGTGCCAATCTTGGTATCGTTAATCTGTAAGATAGTGAATATATGTTTTTTCATGATTACGGAATTTTATGTGAAAACAAACGATTTCTTATTTATAAATTAAAGAATTCTCTCGAAATTTGAGCACTAAGAAATAAATGGCTCTTGAATAATTTTCAATCGACTAATTTCATCTTTCCCATGTTTCAGATTCCTACCCTCTGGATCTGCAGTTTTGCCAACGCTTCGAAATGGCCGCCAGCTTATGGTAAATTTTAAATTATACCACTAAAAAGAGAAGATTCTCTCTTTTTACATAAAAATACAAGAGTGCATTATAAATATTGCTAAACGCTCCCTGAAATATCCATTTCGTGCGAGAAATAAAAAAAAATATCCCGAACTCAGAGAATCCTCGACGTAATATACGGGAGGGACGCTTATCTACCCTCTCGATCCATTTTCAGTCCTTCCACATTTCAAAGCACCACCCGACGAGACTTACACTCTTAATTAACGTTAAGTCACCGCGTTATTAAATTGTTTTCTCGACCCCTTGAAAAATTTCAAAAGGTTGTCTTCGCAAGTGCGACGACCACCAGCGACAATCGCGCCTCTAACGGCAAACGGTGAAAATTCTCAAGAGATAGTAAGAGAAATGGCTAAAACCCTCAAGTTTTAGCACCGGCAACGGCGACAATCTCCAATCCTCTTGGCTTTCTTTTAAGTTTTGTATTGTTACTTTCTCTTTCACCCCCCCCCCTCCTTCACCATTTCTCCCACGTAACCTGTCTCTCCAAAACCTTATCCTCTGAATTATGCATTCGCAGGAATGCCACCGCGTCGCGGGCTTAAAGTCCCATACGAATTTTCTGCTATATCGCCATTGGCCAGTCGTGTATACATTGGAGCGGATCCAAAGTTGTCGCTAGTAGACAGGAATGTGGGTGCTCCTTGGCATTCGTAAGAATTTAAAGGAAAATTAGACGTCGGTCCAAAATACGTCTACTGCCAGCGTCTTAGATCGTCTGTGACGTCAGTAAGAAATTTCTTGACATCGTTGAAAGATAAAATGAGGATACTGATTGTTTCGTCCGTATAAATAAAGAAAATAATATTTGATTCTCTAATTTTCATTATAATGCAATGGTAATGAAAAATTTATTTTTAATATTTTTTTATAAAAAATTATAACGGACTTTAAGCCTCGTTCACAATTTGTCATATAACGTTATAAACGTTTGCCTCTATTGCATAGACGAAACGGTGCTGTAGAGTCTTGTCAGTTGCGCAATCGAAAGCAGGTGGCGAATGATAGATAGCGAATACCGAATGGCGGAAGGTGGTTGGCCCACGCAGACGGCGGCGGTGTCTGCGACTTCTATAAATAAACGGGGGAATCCCAAGCTGCCAGCGCCGCCCACAGGAATCCCGGACATTCAGTCGTTTCGTCGATGAAGGATCGACGGAATTCGCGGGATTTTGAATTAACGAAATTTTTCAAATTTTTCAATCGATTGGAATACCCGAAAAAGAGTTTAAATGGTAAATTTTATTTTTGAATTTTTAACAAAAAAAAATAATCAAAACTATTTTTGCAAACCCGCTCAAGACTTTACGAGAATAAATTTTGGTACCAGTGGTATTCCGTGTATATGCTAGATGTAAATTTTGAAAAATTTAACTTTTTTATCGTACGTCTAATTGTATACGGCTCGCCGATTACTGGACGTCTGCTTCGAAGTTCGATAAGACTAATGAAAAAGAAAAAGTCAAAGCGTCAAATAACAGGCTAGCTGATAGCATGAGTGACACGTGGCACTTGCGCCCCTTTGCTATCCAGGGCATTCACCCCATCGATCCGTGGGAGGGTGGCCGCTGAACTACGCTTGTATTCTTTGCTATGATGTAAAGAGGGAGACTGGATGACCCAGATTGCCTCGAGCAACCAACCCAACCAAGGAATCCACCAACCTACCCCATTCGCCTGCTCGCTATAGTTATCTCTAATGATTTACAGCTGCTGCCTACCTACTTCAACTTCCTGGTCCCTAGTGAAGATTTAATGCCAGGTTTCCTATAATGAAACAGCTTATAGACCAGTGTATACCATTTTTCTAAATTTTTTTGTTCGATTCTCAATTATATCTAAATTATTGTGGCTTTTGACTTTTTTTCTTTCATTCTGTTACAGACAATTCTGGCGGTTAGGGGAAATCAGTAGTCGATCGTTAGGGCTGGTATCAGGGCAGATCGCAGCTGGGGCGTGTAGTTGAATCAGCTGACACTTCGATCCTCGTGGCCAAAGTGGCTAAGAGCGTAAGTCCACGTAGAGTGCACCAGGAGTGCTCTGGGGTGGAGGTGCAGGTACAGGTGCAAGAGAGGAGAGCACCGAGGCGCATGCCTTACTTGGGGCCTGAAATGACATCCCGGCTGTCCGCCATGTTTTACACGGTCGAGGTCGGGGACACCAAGTTCACCATCCTCAAGCGGTATCAGAACCTCAAGCCAATCGGATCCGGAGCGCAAGGAATCGTCTGGTGAGTTATGATTTTTATTTTAGAAAAATAAATTTTTTTTTAAATCGTCATCCCCTCTCAGTTTTCATGATTCACTAGATTTAATGTTTTTTTTGAGTCTTATGAAGTATTTCGGCTATTCATTTTCGATACTACGTAATTGCCGTAGGTAAGTCTATGAAGAATTTTGTCAATGCTTGTCGAATTTTATATACTTGCTGAGTGAAGCTCTTTTTTTTTTTTTTTTTGTAAATCATCAAACAATTTTTTTGATCATTGAGGTAAGTCGAATACGGTTCATGCGTTACGTTGGTACTTTATTTAAGAAGCATTTTGGACGAAGTTATTGCAATTGTGAAAAGAAATACACAATTTTGAATTTATGAACGTAATTGAGTGCACGTAAAGTATGCTGTAAAATTTGGGGATTTTTATAAAGCCAAATCATTGCTGTATCCGATCGTCCTACGAAGGTAGAAATTTGAAAAGTTTGGACAGATCGTTGTTTTTTTTATTACTATAATTCAGCATTATCAATTTGTAAGTTCTATTTCCATTCTGCATGTTTTCCCGCCTGTACCAGTAATTCTTATATAACTTTTCGCTCATAATCCATAGTAAAAAAAGATTTCACAGATTTTCATCCTGCAGATTTATTTACCTAAAATTAACAGAACCAAGCTAACGGAAAAGACAATGTCAATAAACATAATTTCATTTCAGATTATTTTGACACTTTACCACCATTTGACCAATCTGCATGACATGAAATATCCATCCATCTTAAATCTCACATTAAAGTTATTCATTAAAAACGAGTATAATTGTCAAATCGACCCTTCATTAGAATCCTTATAAAATTCATATAATCTCAAAGTGGATGATCTCCATTATCTTTAAAAAAAAAAAAAAAAAAATCGCGATGCATTATTTTTTCTTTTTCATTCCTAAATCCTCTCAGTCCTATCATTGGTTTGGTAGCTAGCTAGTGCATACATCTAGTTAACGCACGAATCCACCATCACCACGAGCCCTGTCATCAAGAAGAGGGAGGGCCCAAAAAAAATCCAAAAAACAATCGCGAAATAAGAGCGAGCGATTAAGGGCGAGAAATAAAAAAGGGCAAAACATATATATATATATATAACGGGAGAGTATGGATAACGTGGTGACGAACTCTACGGAGGCTGGCAACATTAGGAGCGGATATCGTCGTCACGTATTCGGTGACACGGAACTCTGCATTCCGGAACGTTACGTCGACGTCGAGCCACGAGGCGTCGGCGCTCAGGGCGTCGTTTGGTGAGTGAACAGATTAATCCGGCTCAACGTAATCTAGCCGTCTACATTGGGTCATGAAAAAAAAAAAATGCTTAATAAGCCACTCAAATTCGAACCCGTTGTGACGCCACATCCAGAATCCAAAAAAAAAAAAGATCCTTACCCCATTTTATTTACACGTATTAAAATTCAAAGGCCCATTCCCAAGTTTACCTCGTTTTCCTATTTCTTTCCCCGCGGGGGAGACGCTTTTCTTTTATTTCTTCTCAAACTCGTTTTCACAAACCTTTTAATCACTTAACGAACTTTTTTTTCATTTTTGTTTCAGCGCGGCATACGACACTCTCACCGCGCAAAATGTGGCGATCAAAAAACTCTCGAGACCCTTTCAAAACGTGACACATGCCAAGAGGGCGTACAGAGAGTTCAAACTGATGAAATTGGTTAATCATAAAAACGTAAGTACCATATTTATATTTTTTTTTTAAATTGAAATCCGTGTATATTTTTGCCTCTCCTACTCTTTATATGCCCTTATTCTCATGCTTACGTCACTGGTTACAGATCATCGGATTGCTGAACGCATTCACGCCTCAACGATCCCTCGACGAATTTCAAGACGTCTATCTCGTGATGGAACTGATGGACGCAAATCTCTGTCAGGTCATCCAGATGGATCTGGACCACGAGCGGATGTCCTACCTTCTGTACCAGATGCTCTGTGGCATCAAGCATTTACACTCAGCCGGTATAATTCACAGGGTGAGTAAAAAGAATTAGACTTCTGGTATTGAACAAGCATTATAATACACGTACGTATATGCTGACTTTTATTAACATTTTGTAAAATTATTAATTGTTACTCTAAATCCAAAAACTCTCAATAACTTGTAATCGTGTGATCTGCAGGATTTGAAGCCAAGTAATATCGTGGTGAAATCTGACTGTACCCTGAAGATTTTGGATTTTGGTCTGGCAAGGACCGCCGGCACGACGTTCATGATGACTCCCTACGTCGTGACACGTTATTACCGGGCACCAGAGGTATATTATATTAGATGAATAGCCAAATTCGACAATTCAAAATAATTTGCGCAAAAAACCTCATGGACGTTTTTTTCTCAAAAATTGTTTCAAGGTCATACTGGGAATGGGTTACAAGGAGAACGTGGATATATGGTCGGTAGGCTGTATTATGGGTGAAATGATAAGAGGAGGTGTACTGTTTCCCGGTACGGATCACATTGATCAATGGAACAAGATCATCGGTAAGCTCAAAAAGCATTGATAAGGATAAATAAAAATTTACAAGAAATTTTCTATCACTCTTTCCCACTTCAGAACAACTTGGCACGCCTGCGCAAGAGTTCATGCAACGGCTGCAACCGACGGTGAGGAATTACGTCGAGAATAGGCCGCGGTATCCAGGATATCCTTTCGAGAGGCTATTTCCGGATGTCCTATTCCCATCGGACTCGTCCGAACACAATAGATTAAAAGGTGAAGATACACGAGAATGAATGTAAATAATCGCCATAATAAAAGCACGCTAATGGACCCTTTGTAATTCCATAGCGAGCCAAGCCAGAGATCTGCTCTCCCGCATGCTAGTGATTGACCCGGAGCGACGTATTTCCGTGGACGATGCCCTTTTGCACAATTATATTAACGTCTGGTACGACGAGGGCGAAGTCAATGCCGTAAGTATCTGTAAGATATGGACCTATCATCGCTAACATTATAATTAATGATTTTTGTCATTGATCCATTTCCAGCCTGCACCAGGTCCCTACGACCACAGCGTGGACGAGAGGGAACACACGGTTGATCAATGGAAAGAATTGATCTATCAGGAGGTGATGGAGTACGAGACTAATCACAATCCAGCGGCAGTGGCCCAGGCGGCGGAACCGGCTGGTTCACGGTAGACGCTGTGATTTGGATATCCATTTCCGGTAGCAAGAGGAAGAGAAATGAATAAGACAAGTAAAAGGGAGGAATAAGAAGTTTATCGAATACCGGAAGGAGGCAAGATTTAATGACGAATCGAGTTGTTGGATGGGACGATGATTGATTTCGATGAGGATTGTATGAGCATGATAAAGCGAAAGTACGTCTATTAACGATAGTATGAGTTATCATTGTGATGTGATCACTGATGTCGAGGATCCGATGTGTAATGAGTAATCGAGCCTTTTTAACCGGGAATAAAGAAAAACGTAAAAAGCTTTTACGAGTGCAACAAAGTGGGAGTATTGTATGACGCGTTGACGTTGCTAGAAAGAGGATATATTAATCTATTATTACTAAGAGTAAGCTATGCGCATGCGCAGATGATGGCGAGTATTATCGCTCAAGTCTTTAACGAGAAACACGAAGGATATGAAAAGTGAATGAAAACTCACGTCTTATGTTCAAGAGAAAAGGAACAACAATAATAACAATAACGGCAACAAAAAAGTAACGTCATTGTATGAGAAAATAGTGTGCCTGTCTTTTTTCTTTCTGTCTTTCCTTTCTCTGTCTCTCTCTCTCTCTCTCTCTCCCTCAATCTCTCTATGATTGTATACGAGCGAGCGAGCGAGTGCCTTCAATGTGATGAACTGTGTACGTCGAGAATGCAAGAAGACAAAAAATAATAGTGACGTTACTAAATAAAAAATAAAATGGTGGACTGGTTTACTGCTAGTTGGCATAAGTGACTACGCGATTGAGGTTATGGCGTCTCCATATACGAAAATGCGAAATTAATAAAGTAAAGAGCGATCAATGCGTTTAATACTGCGTCTAATCGCAATTGGTAGAATGTATCGATAATATTAATAGGAGAAAGTCCCAATCGATTAGAGATGCGTATTGATTTATTCTCTGATTAATCAAATGCCGGAGAGAAAATAACTTTTATCGATATTTCACAAAGCCACCGCATTATCCAGGCAGCGCGGCAATCGCACGCTGATATATATCTCTCTCTATCAGTATATCTTTCTCTTTCTCCGTCTTTCGGGCTGATTTTTCGAACTTCCGTCCGCGACAATTACTCACAATTTTCGTACATCCGCCATGCGCACTGTTACCTTTGCGATAACTTCCGGCTCTGAGTTCCAAGTTCGTTGATCCTCGAGACAATCTTGCGCGTCTCGCTGCCATCTCTTGTTTCTCTATTTTTTTTTTCTTCATTCTCAAGAGGGTCAAAATAATAAAATAAGAACGCTGTTAACCCTTTGCGAAAAAAAAGAAATGGAGGAACAAGGATATAAAAGAGAAGAAAAATTGCGACAGTATAATCTGTGCAAAAAAATAGTAAGACTATTTTACTCGTCGCGAATCATTAATTTCGAGACGAAGCGGACTGCCGATATTCCCTTGTGAATGATATAGTAGCTAAAATCATTTTTTTGATTCGCTGCCAATGACAGGCTTCTTGTGCGAAATATTTTTTATAACCCTGACCTGTCCCTCCCCACCCTCAATCATCCCAACCCCATTTCCCATCTCATATTAAAGTTGGCAAAATCCCAAGCAGACCCATATACATATATATACTTTTAATGCGATTTTGCGAATAATCGGTAATACCTTGCGCCAGCGTACGTTACGAGCTTCGAGCGTGTGATTGTCTTTTTTACAAGAAAAGAAAAGAAATAAGAAAATCAATACAAAACGAAAGTCGACTTTCGTCTTTTTAAGGAAAAATTTATTATCGATAACTGATCAAAGCATTACGGATTTATAATGCGCGAAATCCATTTGCTAAATCACGCTAAATATATCCCGGGTATATTTTTGCCCATTGGAACGTTAAACGCAATACCGATATATTTTTCGTATGACGATTTTTAATCGTGGGAACAAATATCATCGAGATTACCGAAACGCATATACGAATTTTGCTGCATGGTTAATAATTGTTGGACTGTTTTGGTTGAACACATGGTTTGCCATTTATTTTTTTTCCGAAAAAACAATCGAGAAAAATATATAATCTCAGAGAGGAGACAGTTTTACGCTCGATCCGTCTCGTATTTGTTTACGGAAGTCGCATTTATGTGTAAAAAAAAAGAAAATACAGGAAAATACAAGAGGTGGGAATAAGGAATGAATGTTGCATTAAGAATCCAAAAAATTCTACGAAATTCGTTACCGTTCGTACGGTCTCGAGGTGAGGGAGTCTTGTAAGAAAAAAAAAAATTAAATTCTCGCACATCCATAATGGATGACACTCTCGTATTATCGATTACTGTATCATCGAACGAGCTGAGAGTAATCGTAAAATCATTAAGGAAAGTAACTCTACACTTGATAAATTTGAATTTGTACATAATTAGAAGGTAGATCGATGTACACAAAAAAGAACGAGAAACCTATCGATGCGTTACTGCGACACCGTTGACCATCACGGCTAAAATTACGTCCGTTATATATTAATATACATTTTTGTTTTCTGTTCTGTAACAAGGAAAATATTGGAAATTCATATGCGACATTATTGAATAATAGACGTCGTGCTTGGCAGTAAAGGCGAATTCAAAGAATTCTTATGAAATCGTATAGGGAATAATTATTTTATTTAATTGTATTACGAATTTCGAAAAAAAAAACTAGCTGACTAGCTCTACGACTTTTTAACAAAAAAAAAAAAATAATAATTTTCTATTTAGTCACCAATTCAGTTCAATATGGCAAAAATTATTTCACGAGAGTTCACGTAACCGAGTATTAACTTTTGAAACGTCTTGTAGAAAATTACATATGCACTTTTTCTTCACTTGTATCAAGTATTAATTTTTCTTATTTGATTAGCAAGTGAAAAAAAAAGAAAATGTAATTTTTCAAAACGACGTACGAGACTTTTCAAATTTGTATAAATACAGATTAACGTAACGCTAATTGTGAACGCGACATATTGGCAAGGAGTAGTTGAATTTTTTTTTTAATCTACATGATTCTGGGCACTGTGTAATAAAATTGTGTAGTCACGTTAATTCGCTGCTATTAATTATTGATTTTAATTACTGTAATGATTCTCATCGAATCCAGTTAGTTAATTAGATTTTACCAAATTTCACTAACGCCTCGCATCCATACCAATATCGATGTCGAATTTTCCATGTTACACTCGGTTATTTAATAAACAAACAAAATCACACTCTTTCTCTAATCGTTATAAGCGATACGATTTAATCACAGATCAATCTTGCGTTACAAATAACGTTCGCTCAGTCGCGTGAGGGAATCCAAGATTCTTAATATAAAATATGAATCGAGCAAAAGAATCGATAACTTTCCCAGAGTGACGTCATCGAGCGTTATCAATTTTCAAAAATTACCAAAAAAAAAAAATCAGACAAGTCAAGTGTAACGATTAAAAGAGGCGTAAGAGAACGTCGGGCCTTTTGGTAAATTCGTGTATTTATTATTATTATTATTACACGTGACGTAGCTCACTTTCGTACATGATATTAATATATGTATAGCGATGCGTAGCGAAAAGTGAATATGATTAATGACATGTAGTAATTAATTGCTCGATTAATCAAGATTATTGTGATTGAAATTAAAAACAAGTCGCTAACGAGCCCTCGTTACCTTGAATCGACGTTGAACGAAAGTGCATGTGTTACAGTTGCCGAAAAAGTGTGAGAGAGGAGGGAAGTGGGGTGGATACGAATAAAGTTGAACAAGGGGGTTAAACGATAAAGGGATGTTACAACTTATAGAATCCGAATAAATATTAACGATAGTGGTGGACAACGGGATCGGAGAACGATAATGATAACGATGATTATAAAATTGTATTTATTACGAATAATTGAAACTACAAATATTAACTAATGAATGAGTAATTGTAATGTAACGTTGAATTTTTATTTTCCACGAATGATAGTTATGTGAATATATTGCTACAGTCCGATCCAAATAATCAAGCTTTTGTAACACTAATTATAATAAAGTAATAATGATAATATTACTGATAATTACGTAATTACGTATTACAGGCAGTAACTGATATGCGAATTGGTAATGATACACGTTATCGCATATAGGTGGTGCACGGATTCCAGAAATCTTTAAAAAAAAAAATTCATCACGGTCCCACGTTATCACGTATATCGGTTATCGTGAAAAATGACAGTCCGCGATTTTATTGGCATAAAGAATTAATCGAGTGACATCTTTTTTCTTGGAATGCTTATGATGGCAAGCGTAACACAAATTAAAGATAATTATCAAACTCTCATGATTTTTGAGAAAGGGCATGCAAGCTCATTCATATGTCATGACGAAGATTTTGAAAAAAAAAAAAAAAAAAAAAAATTAAGGATTTTTGGAAAAGGCAACGCGAGGTGGGGTTGGGGCGAGGTGATATATCCAAGTAAAGGTAACGAGATAAATAATAATAATAATAATAATACCAACAAATAATGATTAAAATAAAAATAATAACAATAAGTCATAAGTAACACTTAACTATAATTAATTGGTTAATCAAGTAACGATAATCCTTCTCTTAGGGCGATAAGAGGCAAATACAAAAAAAAAAGATAAACAGAATATTTTGAACGGTCGATAATTGGGTGATGAAAGACGAGAAGGGAGAAGAGGAATTAAAGAAAATGAAAAGGAAACTGAAACACAATAATGTCCATGTTGCTGATTTAGCAGTGAGAGGTTAGAGTGCGTTTAGAGGCAACTTAGTTTAGTTAGTTAGCGAGTTAGTTAGTTAGTTCTTATACTAGAAACAAGACGAGGAAGAATGAAGAAAGAAAAAAACGTCATAAGTGTAGCTTTTAGACCTAGGCTAGACTAGAGTAAACCTAGACTAGGCTAGGCTAGGTTTCGTTCCGAGGTAGTTTATCATGGCTGATCCTTATTTATTAAGGACAGGGAGCCGGAAGTTACTCTAATTAATCGCCAATGCTCGCAAATCAGCATCCGAAAAGAGATGTTCACTCTTAACCGCAAGTCCCGTAAAGCTCCGTTACCGTGTAGTCTCTTGTGGAGAGGCTGGCTCCTTATGGATTCTTTTTTTGAAAATTCCCAAAAATATATTCGATATACGAATCGATGACGATCCGACGGCATTTTGAAAAAACGTATCATTCGACACGGTTACGTCGTACATCACGAGATGAAAAAAAAAAAATAAACTTAAAATTGAATACAAATTTTGGATTTTCATTATTACCAAATTTTTTGCATAAATAACGCTTTAATTTCTTCTGAGCTCTTTAGCACGTGCCTTGTACAGCCTTCTGCACTATTTTTATCTTTCGTATACTCTGTATTATTATTATTTTTTTTTTTTCTAAAAATCACGAAATTTCAAAACGCCGTCGGTCACGATCCGTACGCGATGAAATGATAAAAATCACATGGATATGATGAATCTACAGATTTTTGTTCTTTTAAATTGTACAGTCACCGGAGAGAATGATAAAAAAGTTGATTATAAAAATTTTTTTTTTTTTTTCAAAAAGCCAGCTATCAGCTATCAGAGAGTCTTAGATGTTACACCGTACAGTAGTGGTTATGTAATAATATACGCAAGACATTATATAGAGACACGCGTTATCAGGTATAACGATTTGATAACGCACAAAGGACATAGACACATACGAAACCAAAAAAAATCTAGACGCAGCAACAGCAACGCAAATGCGCCACCCTGAACTATTATAAATATAACTATACCGATATCACGAAATATATACCTCTTCTGTAAATATTATATAAACAATAATTATTATATATATTGATCGATACGATAATAACGGCATGTAAAATCATGGAATGCGACTAATATATGCTAATGATTAAAAAGATCATCGGCCGACGACGATCGTCACGATTAAATTACAACGGACGCCAATGATGATCGACGCCGATTGTAATCGCGATGACGATTTACGAGATGTAATTATAAATTGCGATATTGTTTTACGACCGGATGGACGTATCATTTATTTGTGAATAATTCATTACGATGATAATATAGTTATATTGTCGCGACGATATGATATAATTATATTTATCGGCACGGTATATAAATAATTATAAATAAAAAATCATCATCGATGATAATTAAATACGACGATTAGTCGATGATAGTAGCTTGATCGATGACGGCAATGTTGATTGTGATTATTTTTTTTTGTTTAATTATTATAATTGTAATTGATTATTATCGGTTATTATTATTATCATTATTATTATTATTATCATTATATTTACTCCTATCGTCATTAATCCGAACCATACGATTTCGTGGCAACACCGAAGCTGTCACTGTGACGTAAAATTTGGTTAAAAACAAAAATGAACTCAAAAACCTTATCATTCGTGTAATTAACTACGGGCGAGTATACAGTTTAGAATTTGAATAGCGATCATCGATAATTTTGTAGATGCGGGAGTAAAGGAAGAAAAAGGTTAAAAAAACGGGAAAAGAAAAAAAAAAGAAAATCGAATGAGGGATTCTCTATGATTTTGTGGAGAGGTTTGATTTTTGGAGGGAAAAAAATGTGGTACAGGGGTACGTTACGTGGTAATAGATTTTCGAAAAATTGGTTATATGACGCGGAGTAACGAATGTTTCCGTAGGGGCGTATCCTTTTTCTCTCTTTATCTTATCATTTTTCCTATGATCGGCAATCGGATTCTTATCCACGTTTGAATTTGGCGCTTCTCACGCGACGCGTTTGACATTTCGACGAATTCGAAAATTGTACGAATATACCGACGGAATAATGTGCAATGATACGCGCGCAGACTCGACAGAAGTGTGCGCGCGTGTCTCTTGATTATTACGAGTATGAAATCGGCCATTTGCTATTGAAAATTAATCGATTACGTGCGCAATTCTTATAGATCGGAATGAGGCAGGACAATGGCGAACGATTACAGGGCATTCTTGAATGTGTTTTATAAGCGCGAAAGATTTTGCTGGTTTCTTACGTATTGCGAATCCCCTTCTGGAATGAAAGAGAAAAAGAACGAGCGCAGAACGTAGATGGAGGATATGAGGGTCGAAGGATGGAAGGGATGTAAAAAAAATTATTTATGAGAGGAAACCAATAATCCAGTACTAACGTGATCGTACCATTGGGCTAAATTGTCTCATTCTTGAATATTATCAACAATCAATTGCTGGCGTAAACGATATAATTATTTATTGGCAACTGAACCAATGCTCAAAGACGCTGTTGGTTTATATTAATAAAAAGAAGCTAACGAACCACAATTTTCTTTACCTGTCTGTACCTATAGGCCTGTATTGTATATGCAGTGAAATAAGGGATGAATAAAAAAAAAAGTATGGACACTTTTTATATGCATGATTTATAAGTTTTAATTTTAATATTAAAGGAGATATACCATGTTGTATGTGAATGAATTATTGGTTATTTAAATTGATGTTTTAAAATATTATCATGGGCTTGTCATTGACTGTTCACTATAACTTATCCCCATCCAAGCTTCCTGGCCGTGTAGGCGTTTTACGCTGTAATTATATAAACTTGGGAGAAAGTCCAATTTTTCTGTTTAACGTTCAAAAATATTGATCCGGTAGTTGATTTTTTGACAAATTTTTTTTTCAACTTTTTTATTATAACTCTTCAGACGAACGACGATCGAACTTCATTTTACTTGGTAAAAAATTTATCGAAATATATCCTGAAGATGGGGAACGCGAGATGTACATTTACTTCAGTCGAATTGCGTATTGCATCCAGATCCTTTATGGGGTATACGAGTGTAGAAATAGGAATGAGTAAAACTTGAATTTCAATTGAATACGTCGTAATATTATTTCTGTACAAGTGCAGTGGGGTATATAAATATATGTATAATATATTCAAATATTTATTCCAGGAGGATCCACGTATTGCATATATATATATATATATATACATATATACATATATGTATGCATCCGTGTCACTTGGATAAATCCAGAATCTGGGCAGGTATGTATGCACATGTAAATACCGTATTCCTGACTTTTTGACTAAAAATACTACCAGCCGAAGAAGGATCGTATCCTGTTTTACATATGAATAACAGCGCGATAGCTCTACACTTTTATTCCAAATACCAGGGAATTTTATGCCGCTAAAGCTACATGGTATCGGCATTGTTAAATCTAGACTTTGACTTCTTTTCAACAGTGGAGACCAGGACTAACCGGAAACGTATCACAGACTCTCACTCCCCCATTGTGTAATAAAAGAATGAATAGAGAGAATCGCCATTTTATCATGCAAATTTCTAAAAGCTTGTACTTATATATAACAATATAGTATATACCCATATTGTATATATACAACATATATTGTTTATCGTACTCCCTTGGAATCATCAATAAGGATGAAATAGGTAATTTGGAAACACATGAAAAAAGAATCCGGTAATGCAGGAACATATAGGTATAGTAGCGATGCAATAGAAAACAATAACTGTAAATCAACAAACGTTACAACTTCGCAAAGACGGTGTTGCCGATGCATAAAGGGCCAAGGTGGAAAAAAAAACCCAAACATTTTGTTAGTTCTTATAGTTAAGCATTCATATCCCAATAAATTCCAAATAGACATGCGGATTGGGTCATTCCAAGTATTGCCAGTGCAACTGAAAACCACAAAAGAAAATGAAGAAAAAGTGGAAATCAACACAGGACTCTACGGCAGGAGGGGTGAAGGGGTACCTTAAACGTGATAAGAGTAAGTGGAGCAAAGTTGTGAATACACCACAGAACGGGCATCACGTAGCGGCAATAGTGAGTACATCAAAATTAGAATTTTAATATATAAATGTATGTGTCCAGAGTGAGGATGGCTGGGTTGAAGGCTAAGCCACTCGCAACAATGGATTGTGATAGCCCCTACTGAGCGTGTATATTTAGTCGATTGTGACTACACAATAAATAGATATATACTTAATCAACAGATTGTCTTGAACGTTTGTGATCCCTAAATCCATTGGTCGACGCTCGTTCGTTGGTGGCTAGCAACGTGTAGCACGGGATCCGTGAAAACGGAATAGACCGCGTAAGAGCATACGCCGCTTTGGCTACAACACGCCGGTGTAAGAGCGCAGGAATCCGTAACAGACGGCAGACATATATAAGGACAACGTATCACAAGGAAAGTCAGTTATTAGCAGACAACCGACGAGGAAAGTTCTAAAATAATAACCTAGTAGAATAGCTAAAGTGCTATGAGTCGATGCTTGCAGAGACGAATAGGAAGCAGTAGGGAGATGCACCAGAGATGAGCAGGGACATGCACAACGCTACGGTTTTCGGCGGTACCAAAATCATGCCGCTAAATCGTAGCGGCAAGTCTGGAAGTAGGATTCTGTGATCATCGCCTCCGTCGACAATGCAAATCCCGTCGTAGTCGAGCTAAACGTGAACACGAACGCGTAGCTTGGCGGGCAGAGGTTCTCCGCTACTCACTGCTGGTTTCCAAAACAACTCTTAGAACGAGACCGGGAAATATAGAACTTCTCAAGAATTATTGAAAAAGCTTATTGTTGAAATATTTTTAAGACATTTTTAAGAAAGTGCCAACTTGACACCCGTGTAGCACCTCAATTTTTACTAAATATTATTGGATCTTGATTTACTTTCAAAATTTATTCAAAATATAAAATTGAAGCTAAATGAAAATTTTGCAGAATATACGGAGTAGATAAAATTTGAATTGAAATTGTAGAATATCGAAAATAAATTACATTCCAATTGAAATATTAATAAATTAAGTGTTTGTAACATTAAAATAATTAATTAAATCAATAAAGTAAAATATGATCACTCAGAAATTGGAAATTCAGGCCAAGCATATTTATAAATTACTGGAAGTTGCCCAAAATTGTATGCGCGCAAATTCGTCGCGGCAGGACTCTGGGAGTGGGAGATGGCAGAGAGTGGGGGTGAGCGCTGGAGGCAGCGCCCGGACTCCGAGCGCTCATTCTTCCACGAGCCGGTCTCCTATACTGGTCTCTTGGAATCATTAGTCTTATTTATTTTGAACATTCTTCTCTTTCTATATCTATTTCTTCTTTACATTCGAATTTCTTTATCTGTCACTCTTTACTTTCTGATTTATCTCTTTCTTTATTTCTTCTCTACTTTTATATTCCTTACTTTTCTACTTCTTAACTTCTTTATTTCTATCTTCCCTTCTGTCTTCTCGTTTCATTCTATTCCCTCTCACTTTCCATTGTGCTTGTTTTACTTGTCCTATTCCTTTGGTCGGGTCGAGCATATTAATTCAAGTAGTCATATAAGAGTAGTCATCCGGTTAGTGCAGCTAGACTTAAGACCATGGTGTCGGGGGTTGCCCTTCCGCCTCTTCCGCTGAGCTTGCTCAGTGGTTGGTGGCCCAAGTTGTGGCCGCAACAGGACCTTATGGGTCTCCCGACGGGGGCCTTGAGCCCCCTTAGGGTATCTACGGCCATGGTCTTTCGTATAGTGAATCTAGCCAGGTGTCTAGCTCTCGCGTATTTAGTATAATTTGTTCGCTTTGCTAAAAACGCTCCAACATGTCGTTGACCCTTGGGCACTTGTGTGGGTAGAGACGATCCTATTTGTCCGTGGGGAGGTCGGAGGGGTAGTCCGTTGACTTTGGGTAAAGTCCTACTTGTGCTTGTGCTTGGGGGTCACTTCACTTGGGGTAGGTGCGGGTGCTATTGAGCACCCGCTAGTATAAAGTCACCCTCTGTCGGAGACATTTTGCGCGGGGATCGATGGCTAACGGGGCCCGCCGCCGGCGGCGGGCGTGGTTCCTTACGTCTAACCCACTGGGCTCGCCCGTGGGAAGGGACGGAGGTTGTAGCGTTAAATATCGTCCTTCCGGATGTCCCGGCGTGCCCGCAAGGGTTCGCTGGGTGCTACGCCCGCGGTCTTTCGTTGCGGTGAATCTTGACTAAGGGCAGACCTTTCGCGTTTAACTTGTCCCTTTCGCGTTTAACTTATCTTAGCTTCTTCGCGTTTAACTTCACCTTACCCCCTTGTGCGTTTTTCTTGTCCCTCGACCCGACTTCCTTCCCTTCCTGAGGTTTTTCCCCCCTAGTCCTGTGCGCGAAAGCCGCAGGACTCGGGGGTTTTCCTCAAAAAAAAACAAAAAAAAACACGGTCCCCTATGGGGCTTCGGAGGGGTCGTAGCTCCATTGTGGAGAGGTAGGACCTCACGGAAATGGGCGGGGTGGGGCCCATTTCGCTCCCTCATACTTCCTACTTTTCCTACTTTT
>NW_014333216.1:544288-545358 GCF_000341935.2 Cephus cinctus | reverse complement strand
CATTAGTTCGAATTTTCGCCGATAAGAGGGCAGCACCTCCCGGGCATGATATGTGGCGTCATCTCTGAGACAACGAGGGAACTTTCTCCGATTAAATAATTCTAATTGTAATTTGAAAGTCGCATTGTCGAAACTTCAAAGGGTAAATTCATGTTAAAGAATTTGTCTTAGTTCGAATTTTCGCCGATAAGGGGGCAGCACCTCCTGGGCATGATAAGTGGCGCCATCTCTAGGAGAACAAGTGAACTTCTGCTTGGAAAATTTTGCAAATTTTAGTTCCGTATATCAACAATAGGGGGCGCTTCAAAATCCGGATTTTCACAGCAAATCCTGCAAATTTTAGTTCCGTATATCAACGATAGGGGGCGCTTCAAAATCCCGATTTTCTCAACAAAAGTTTACTCAATCTCTCAGAGATGGCGCCACCTATCGTGCCCAGGAGGTGCTGCCCCCTTATCGGCGAAAATTCGAACTAAGACAAATTCTTTAACATGAATTTACCCTTTGAAGTTTCGACAATGCGACTTTCAAATTACAATTAGAATTATTTAATCGGAGAAAGTTCCCTCGTTGTCTCAGAGATGACGCCACATATCATGCCCGGGAGGTGCTGCCCTCTTATCGGCGAAAATTCGAACTAATGGAAATTCTTTACTATGAATGCTTGATAATTTCAAAATTCAAGAAAAAGTGTGCGAGTACCAAAAAGTAAAGCAATTTTTTGAAAGTGGCCCTATCGCAATGTAACCTTTACCAGCCTCTTCTATGGACCATTCTGAGTTTCTGCATTAAGAGATCTTTCAAAATTTCAAGGAAAAAGCCCTAAACCCAGCCGTTTTCGAGATACAGCCTCCCAGAGGTGCAATTTCGAGAATTGAATTTCAAACTATATTAGGAGTAGGTGAAGGATGCAGTTAGGACGGAGGAGAGTAAGAGAGAGACAGAACTCATTCGTACTCTGGGATATTCGCATAGGGCAAAAGAATGTCAACGTGTATAAGTGTTACAAGATAATTTATTCAACAAATGCAATAATGATACAGTATACAAAGTACAGATGTACATATATA
>NW_014333216.1:514733-543504 GCF_000341935.2 Cephus cinctus | reverse complement strand
TTTATTTTCGATATTCTACAATTTCAATTCAAATTTTATCTACTCCGTATATTCTGCAAAATTTTCACTTAGCTTCAATTTTATATTTTGAATAAATTTTGAAAGTAAATCAAGATCCAATAATATTTAGTAAAAATTGAGGTGCTACACGGGTGTCAAGTTGGCACTTTCTTAAAAATGTCTTAAAAATATTTCAACAATAAGCTTTTTCAATAATTCTTGAGAAGTTCTATATTTCCCGGTCTCGTTCTAAAAGTTGTTTTGGAAACCAGCAGTGAGTAGCGGAGAACCTCTGCCCGCCAAGCTACGCGTTCGTGTTCACGTTTAGCTCGACTACGACGGGATTTGCATTGTCGGCGGAGGCGATGATCACAGAATCCTACTTCCAGACTTGCCGCTACGATTTAGCGGCATGATTTTGGTACCGCCGAAAACCGTAGCGTTGTGCATCTCCCTGCTCATCTCTGGATGCACAACGCTACGGCTTTAGGCGATATCAACTTGGGCGAATCCGGAACTAGGATTTTGTGATCATCGCCTTCGTCGATAATGCAGATCCCGTCGTAGCCGAGCTGAACGCGATCATGGACGTGCAGCTTGGCGGGCAGAGGTTCTCCGCCACTCACCGCTGGATCTCAAAGCAACACTTAGAACGAGGACGCTCAACAGATATTGCCTAAATATTTTTTTTCTTTGCAATCTCAAGTTCGAGCGCGCAGTGTAAGCTCGATATGATTTACTATGACAAAAGCCAACACCTCATGCCTGCCTGCATTGAAGCGTATGATGCCACCAGTATCTTTAATAGATATTTTACCGATATTGCGTAGCAGAACTATTGTTAAAACCTATCAGGAACTATAGAACTCCTCGAGAACTATTGAAAAAGCTTATTTTGAAACGTTTTTAAGAGATTTTAAAGAAAAGTGCAGTGCTGGAGATCCACACCCGTCTAGCACCTCAATTTTTGGAAAATTCGTATTTTAACGATGTTACGTAGCAGAACTATTTTTAAAACCTATCAGGAACTGTAGAACTCCTCGAGAACTATTGAAAAAGTCTATTGTCGAAACATTTTTGAGATATTTTTAAGAAATTGCAGTGCCAACTCAGCACTCAATGTTGCAACTATAGTTCCGCTTGGAAATATTGTTTAAATAATGCTGGAAGCTAGCATCGCACCGCTGCACTCCTCAGCACAGGCAGGCGCGAGGAGCTGGCTTTAGTCTTATTAAATCTTATCGAGCTTAAACTGTGCGCTCGAACTTAAGATTGCAAACAAAAAATATATTTAGGCAATATCTGATGAGCGGCCTCGTTCTAAGGGTTGCTCTGGCAACCAGCGATAAGTTGCAGGAAACCTCTACCCGCTAAGCTACACGTACACGTTCAGCTTGACTGCGACGGAATACGAATTATCGACGGAGGCGATGATCCAAAAATCCTACTTCCGGACTCGCCTCTACGATTTGGTGTCGCCTAAAACCGTAGGCGTTGAGTATCTGCCTACTTATCTCTGCTTGTGGGCAGTGAGGAACCGCTACTACACCTGCCATATGAGTATCACATTACGCGGAATCCTATTCAATTAAATTAACGGACTCAGTCTAGAAAACATAATTCAAATCATTACATATTACAATTTTAGGTGTCTCGTACTTCGAGTATCACAAAGGACACGGTGAGAATCTGTAATTTGTGAATCGTCGTCGAGTCGAGCTTCGTCGTTTGTCCGCCGCTCTCGGTGGACGCCACCAGTCCTGTCGAAGCTAAGTACAGTCTTAGAGCGAAATACGGTCCGAACAAGCAATAAGGAGCATTTGCCGTGTGCGGACAAATACGGATATGCGTGACAGTAATTATCTGGACCACGATGGATTCAAGAACTCGTTAACCTTCCAATGATGGCATGTAGTCTAACAGACTCGATAGGTGTATATTTTCTTAATGGCAAAAAAGACGCCACCACTGTGAGGTTAAGCGGTATGTATTACAAGTGCTAAAACGACGACATCGGAAATCCGTACGAGTGAAAATGGATAATAATGATGATACTCGCGCGATATCTTATTTTTTTGACATATTCAAAAGAAGTTTATGTGTACGAAGAAAAATTGCCATTAAAACGATAACACGACATGAGGTGACAGTGACTTCTTGACACTGCGTCATTCAATATTTCGTTTCTCCATACGCATTGGAACTGTATGTATGTACAAAGTAGGCGGAATTCCGATAAAATTAAGCAACTGGTAAAATTAGCTAATTATGATAACAGCCTAGACTCAATGACTTGGGAATTCAGGCCGTCGTCAAAGTCCAATGTAACTGCGTTTCAATTCGCTTTATTTAATGTTACACAAATCAGACTAGGTCAATTCGAGACTTTTCTTTTTTTTGTTCGTATGTCAGCGTTATTCCAGTACTTCCCAGATCGATGAATGTACGATCCGTTGAGAAATAATTGGCGATCCTTGGTGCGATGAAGACGTTACTGATAATCAGTAACGAGCAATAATACAGTATTCCGCAATTGCCATAGACTGCGCTGCAAGAAACTTGGACGATAACAAATGATATTCTGGAAATTTGGAATTTTCATTAAGTCTTTTGACTGAACGATCTTATAATTTTATTAATTTTATGAATTTTTTAGGATGAATTAATCACGCCGCTGTAATTAGACTATATTTTTTAATTAACCAGAAGAGCTTAAACGTTGAATGATCCAGTTAGGTATGTTGAATGAAGATTTTATACTAGGGGATGCTGCGGGTAAGTTTTTCTAAAGTATCTTTACAAGTGCGCTATGTCAATTACCAGCTCATATAACTTCCGCTTCCTCGGAGTTACTTCAACGGTAGTATAGAAACTGTACTTCGCATGGTATACATCTCTCGACCTGGTGCTCCGCCATTTTGCAAAACTTCACCAACCCGGCTAGGCTATTCGCACCGCTTTGTCCAGGTAGCTCAACTTCGCGCAACTTTTACGTCCCTAACTTAATTGGGTCACTTCACTTTTAACACAGCTATTAAGTTACGCTCGTGATAATTACTCTTGCAGAGATTTAAATTTCCCGCGAATTCTTTTTTTTCCAAAGAGCAAATGCTATTAGGACGCCCTAAATGTATGAAGCTGCCTGATAAAGCATAATTACTTAATAAAATCATCTGGATAACCTATTAAAGGTACAATGACGTTTATATACATGTGTCATATATCTATGCGGACGTGTAGTGGATGTCAAGTGGGAAAAATATTACAAGTACAAGAAAATGAAGTAAAACAAGTATAACGATAATTGAACATATTAATGCAGTATAGGATCGATAAAAATTTGCGTTTCCTTAATAATCATCACGTTTTATCATGCATAGACTATTTATTCAAATGAATTTTTGTACAGTGAATTTAGAAATTTTTTCAAATTTAATTACAACCTTTCAGACTTTCATACTTAATTTAATCGAATCCTTGATTCCAGTATTATTATTATATTGATATTTCATTATATCTATAATTATAGCTATACGTTCAGTGGCATTAGATTTCCAGTAGTCACACTTGTTTCAGGCAGTAAGGAAGGGTCACTCACATAAGAAGGCGTCTCTGGAGGGAAACGGAGAGAAAGGAGAGCGAGAAAAAGATCCATGCGTCTCCCTTGACTCCTTGACTTCTCGGCTACTCTTGGCGCGTCACGCGGACGCCAATCGATCAGACAATCCGCGACTTCCAAAGACGCCGTGTCGACGCCCGTCCGATTCAATTTACTTGTAATACAATAAATCCTATAACAATCGTTATAGGAATATCTTTTGAACTATATATCAGTTCGGTTAGAATTGAGGTTTTTTAATTATTTGAAAAACAAAAAAAAATAGAGAAAGAGTGAAAATGCCATTTTTCAAAAAACTTCGAAGATTCTCCAGACACAAGAGTAAGTTTTTTTTTTAAATTATAATACAAATTAATTATTAATTTTTATCGACAACAGCTCCCTCTGCCGAAAGTTGGATTTTTTTTTAAGATATATATACCAGTTTTTTGCTTCTCATTATACTTGAGTCAGATTTCTTTCAATCGTCAAAATTATGCTTTTTGAGAATTTACTTTGAATCTTATATTTTAACGCTACCGGGTAAACGCCTTGCGCGGTATCGAGGATCGTTTTTATACGTAGTGCAGAAAGTGGAGCATGGATCGGCAAGGGAATGACCTCGAGCAGTGCATCTGTAACGATCAGGTCGAGGATATTGACCTTTATTCGATAATACAAAAATTTTTTCAAACCCGCAAGTCTCAAAGATCAACAAGAGTCATTGTTAAAGAATCGTATAATAAATAATCGTGAAAAGAAAATTTTGTAAACAATGAAAATAGTTGAATTGAAAAATTGCAGTTAATTGTAGAAGAAATTGCATCACATGGAATTATGCACTTTTGAATGCATATCTATCAACGCGTTATTCTTACGTGAGTAATGCTATACCTACGTAGAAATGAAAGTACGGCGTGCTAACGCACGTGGCGCCTAACGTAACCTGCGGTCTGCATGTATCGTGTACATATGTGCGCAACTGTGATTTAGCATATATATATATATATATACAAAAAAAAATGAAAATGGCGGAAATATATAAAAATTTGGATAAATTGTATAATTCTCTTTTCTCATAATTTTCACTTTATATATCTTCCTGTATAATCTCCTTTCACCAATGTGCTTTAGCGTAATTTCGCAAAAGGCGCGATTACCATAGTCGCCCTTCTCTCCCATATAACGTGCGGACGTTAAATAAGCGTCTCGTAATTTGCATTACACGCACATTAGCCGCAATAAAAACAAAACTCGATCATCGCACGTGCAAATACAACCAGGATAATAAACTTTCAGGTATAGCAACGTCATCGATATTTTCATAATCGAAAATCAATACGCAACAAAAATCAATTAGCGAACTCCTATGATTTTCATGTGTCGGACTATTTTTTTTTTGGGCCAGTAAAAAAATGAATTGATCTTCTTTCTCTTTTTTTCTCTGTCCCTAGGGATTTTGCGCATTGCGATTTTTACCCCGTCGATAGGACCGTCATTTAAACCGCGAGATTATATCCGCCAGCAATAAGTTTCGTTAACCTTTTTATTTCCGCGTTCAGCCGTTCTCGAACCCAGATAAAACACTCGCACCCCCTTTTCACCCCCTATTCGCGCATTTATACTCAAAGCCGATAAGATAATTTTCAGTCTTCATCTCCCGTGAGAAAAAAAATATTTTATTTTCCAGAAAAAAAAAAATAAAAATGACACTCGATCCACGTGGCTTTGATAATCTTTTTTTTTATACGCTCGAAAAAATATCCATACCATTTATAATTTTGATAGTCGACACTCATTCTTTTATCTGTCGCTTTTCTTTTTTATTATACGGAAATTTGAGTTCGTAGTAACGACACTCGACCTTAACACTTGTTATCTCTCGGCAACCCTTACTACATTGGGCAACGACCTCTCGTCGTTAAACAAACTCATATTCTTTATGAAATTGCATCAATTTTGATAGGACGTTTACAACGTAGTATATTGTATA
This sequence comes from Cephus cinctus, assembly GCF_000341935.2. Lineage (NCBI taxonomy): Eukaryota > Metazoa > Arthropoda > Insecta > Hymenoptera > Cephidae > Cephus > Cephus cinctus. The sequence goes on along the minus strand of NW_014333216.1, from coordinate 537,913 downwards.
GTCGGGTGTCGTTTACAAACGATTTTAAGAATGACCTTTGACCTGACTCTGTCGTATCTTTATGACGTGACAACTTGTTCTGGTATCACATCAGGGGGTCAAGTGCATTACTTATTTATATTTATATGTATAATATTACGTATTATCATTTTTTATTCTTCAATACGTTTATACGTCCTTAGGATATTGATTTATTTTCACGTAGACACATATGGTTATACTAAATATACGAAAATGTATGACGTAACGATATATAGGTATATAGATTTACACATGTCCACGTATATCGTAACCGTGCTTCACACGAAACCCTTACCGGAGTCTCAGATTTCTCATCTCCCAGTGCTCGTTACATCTGATAAGGATAAAAGATCAAAGGAAAGGATGAAACCTGATAATATTTCAGGATCGCGATGACGGTTTTCATCCGTAATAAATTTAATCTGCGCAGCATCCCTGTGGATTTGAGAGAAAAAGAGATATGTTAAAAATTATCGAAAATCTTTATAGAGATGATCGACTTCAAATATATATATATATTTTATATATATTTCAAGCTACGAATTGAAGGGACAAAATTCCTCGCTTATCTCGCGTCGCGTGACTGATTGAAGGGCTAATGATAATCCCGTGGCCTTCGCTGAGGACGTCGACATCGGAAATTATTTTTCTTCCTCGTCAACTTTCCCTGGGCGTCGTTCAGCGTCGTAGTAATTGAAAATCTCTGAAGTCAATTTCAAAAGCGGTAATACTAATCCGAATTCAGATATCAATAGTGATTCGAGTGAACCCGTTGTACGTTGAAAATTGTACGCAATTTTCAAGTTTTTGTCAAGTATTGTGCATGATTTGAATAATTGCATAAAAATAAAAAAATAAAATTGTGTGACACGTGGTATTAATGTAAATTTCAAGTATTCGGATATGTCGGCTTTATTCGATTTTTAGGGGTGTCAAGTCACTGGTCCATAATTTATTTACTTTTCAATAGATTCAAGTCAACCCAGTCATCCTGACATAGTTCCCATTGAATTCCTATATACATATAGTATAGCAGTCTGCAACCACGGAACGGCTTAGTAATCCTTACGTCAGCCACGTTCAATTCCACAGTTCAATTATGGTCGACGTATGGGTACCGCCTTAACAGTTGATTTACCACAGCCAAGGACTTCCCCTTTCTTGTACCTTTAATCCGGAAATTCTTGGACGTGCCTGTCCACGGTAGAAACGAACGGCGTCACGACGCCCATGAATTGCATCAGCGCGTCGAGACGCATCTTGACTTGAGAAAGGAATCAGTAAAGAAAAAGGCTTGCTAAAAGAGATTTCAATGGATCGGTCGAATTACGTAAGAATAAAGTCTGACGAGCACCACTGATTAGCGAACGTAGCGAGAAAACTTAATTATCCAATTTTCATCTCCATAGCTATCGTCAAATTTTTCAAGCTCATTTATCGTCAGCAAAAATCTTTTTTTTTATTTCATCGAATTAATTTTCTAATTATCAAAAATTATACTTCTTCAAGTCAATTCGAACGTGTACCCTCGAGTTTAAATCCGCTATCAGAATTTAGTAATCCGTAAATTACGATAAGTCCGGACGCGAATGCAAAAGTCAAGGGAGAAGTTGTAAAAATGAAAAAAAAAAAGGAAAAAATAAAGGGAACATAAACCGAAGGAAGAGGAAGGAAAATAAAATAAGAGCGACTTCTTATTCGGCAGCGAGAATGAAAACCGGTGGGATCCACTTTGCAGCTGATTGGTCCCCGACGGGATTCACCTTTGGATCGCCTTGAGCGTCGATCCGCGATCTTCGCGAGTGGATCAAGGGCGGCCAAAACTCTGTTAAAGGCAAAGGCAATAGAATGAAAAAGGAATTTGCGATACTTACTATAGAAGCTGTAATGCATATATGCAAGTATCCATATACGAGCATATATATATACATATATACACCTATCTATATCTATATAGGAACTCTGAGGCTGGACAAGACGGCGACGCTTAAGGTCGTTTAACTTGCCTGCAGTGTTCAGACGGCTGATGCAAGCGCCGTTCCATAAGTTAACCAAACTGTCTGGCTCGTTCCTGTCCGTCTCTACTTGAACACGTGATATCATATACGAACATTGAAGAGACGTAAGGTCCTGATACGACGCTGGCGCCATCTGCTTGAAAATTACTAATTCAAACTTTGATGCACTTTGAACTTACGTTCAAAGTTCGTTTTTACGAAGTTTCCAGCACTGCAGTTAATCGGTTTCGTATATGACGTTTTTTCAGTAGTAACGGTAGCTTCGTTCTGACATTGACTGTACTTGCTCGATCATCCAATAAGCATGGTCATTGATAGATTCGATAGGTGAGGTTAAATGAGATACGATAGTGGTATTTTATTTAATTATTATGTTAAATCTATGTAATTTTTTCTTTATAAATTTAATACTCTTTCATCTGATATTTCGTGGTCCTATTTAATCCATATAGGTTTAGGGATAATACTGTTGGATGCTGCGCGGTCCGGCTTGATGCCATGAACGTTTAATATTGGAGTCACGTGTCACGGAATTGTATTGTTCCGACATATGTTGACATATACAGTATATATATAGGTAGATAGTTATACACAGTATATACATATATATAGTATCATACACACGAGTATCTCGGAAATCAAATATAGATACAAAGGGAAAAAATGCGTCGAGCAACGATACACGTTTAATATAATAAAAAATAAGATAAAAATTGATAACACGAAATTGCGTTATACCAAAAATATAAAAGAATCAATAAAAAGCTCGGATTATAATTTGAGATAAGTCTTGAAATGAAAAAAAAAAAATCTATTTATCCCCCACCACTCGTTTCCTTCCGTCCAATACGGATTTACACAAAGTTTTGTAACTTTCTCGTTGGCGACGTAGAGGGAAAAAAAAAAAGAAAAAGGCAGAGAAAGTTCCTGCCAACTTCCGAACTGCAAGGAAAAACATTTAATTTCCTTGCCTAAGAGGTAGGAGAGAAAGGTGGTGGTCCATCGATCATTCCCGCGTCTAGATATTATTATGGGTCGTATGAGAGCCGAGGGTCCAGGAGCAGGAGGGTGGGGGGAAGGTCATTTCCGTGACAATTCTGAACCCCTTTATCCTTACACGTGGGTTCTATGGTATCGATACTGTTATTATTATGCCATTTTTTTTTGTATATCTGTAAATTGTGTAATCTTGGCTACTGATAATTTCTAAAGCTGTCAGGTATTTTCTAATGGTATATGTATACCTGGTGCAGCCTCTTCTGGTTGGCCGTTTGGAAGACGAAGGACCTATGGTAGGAGGAAAGCAAAGCGGTACGGGATGCGCATACGCGCTAGGGCCTAGGATGAACTGTTGGCAACCATATCGCGGTGAACCGCGTACGGAATAGGACGTGTACGCGAAGCGTGACAATTTTTTCTACATTTTTCCTCAAATAATAATAATAACGAATTTTGGTGCGATACTTCGAAACGTATGATTTTTTACGCCCGTTGATGCTGGGTATCGGGGAGGGTTATCGAAAGAAAAATTATTGATTATTGAAATTTATTTGTGCCGCTATTATGCAATTTTTTTAATCGAAGTTTTTTAATTTGTTTTTCAAATTTTTACGCGTTCAATCAACTCGACACTTTTGACGTCCAGAGACGCGGCTTCACGCTCGTGCCGGATGTGCTCGCGCGTGGGACCATAAGGCGAAGTCGCAAATTTACGAAATTGGCGGAAATAAGAAATTGGTACTATTTGTTCTTATAGCAAAATGTCCTTCTTCAAGGGTCTGTGGAAGAGCAGCTCGAAACACAAGAGTAAGTTTTTGTAAAAAAAAGAAAATCTTTATGCATTATAGTCGTGTTGGTTTTTTTTTTCCTCCGAATTTTAGGCTTCTGGTACACATTATTTTTATGGGTTATTTCATTTATTTTTGTGGTAGATGCTGTACGTGTTTTCGTAGGGTTCCTATATGGTGGTCAGACTGTTTTTATATTTTATAACTTAAGCTGGAAATTTTTTTTGTGAAACATACGTTTACCTTATATTATTTTGCACCACTCGTCACTCTTTATTATTACTCGTAGTTACGTTGGCGCGATGATGATAATAATAATAATAGTTAGTTATGAAAATTCCATTAATACAAATATTTTCAACAAACAGCGACACTCGTCTGCAATTATAATATTCGTTGTCGTGATAATTAATAATTTATGCATTTGACAAACAGTCGCGAATGTCAACTGGGTTATAGCGAAATATTAATAGATTAAAGTACAAAGAATAAATTTCATAGTAAAATGTTGCTCTTCCACGTTGTCAAACGTGACGTTTAATTTTTAAAAATTAAAATTTCTATTCCTCGAAAATCTCCGTTGTGGGTCCTTACATCCTGGAAATTTGGATTATTAGGAAATTTGCTGATTATTTTGACAAAAAAATTCGCCAAGATGTTATCATTTTTTTTTTTATTGAATAATCAGACATTTTTATGCGAACCACGTGCTCGATGTATTCTCGTAATCACAGAGAGATCGCATAGCAATTGACTACAGTAATGCAGGACAATTAATAGCAATAAGCAGTGCAATGGAAACCACCTTTAAGATTATGTTAATGCATGCCGGGTCGCTTTACGTAGATAATGTGACTTCCTTGGAACTGCTGATTACAGTCCATAAAATCTGCATAATTTTACGTCGAAAAGTCAGTAGACAGTATAAGAGCAAAACCATAAAGAAAAATGATCTTAAATATTTTATAGAATCCAACTAAGTCGCGAAGCCATATAATCTTATAAAAATGTATATTAGATATCTTGTAAGAAGAATATTTTATTCGGGCATATATACGTGTATATAATTCCAGACAACACTTAAGGTCCAAAAATTATCTTTAAGACGTCTTAAAAAACTTTGGTGTACAAATAAAAAAGCGGATTATTGTAAAAAAAATATATTATCTATATATAAAATCGTCCATTTATCTTTTTATAGTCTTTTTAGGATACCCGACAACACAATGTTATCAGAATATATTTTACGTATAAAAAAAGAAAAAATATCATTTCCTACGAAAGATCCCTTCGCAATTCACATTTCATGAATGTCGATCGTGCATGAATTCCTATTGAAATTTCCCAAAGGACTTCGGTATAAGGTACCATTGGAATTCCGTGGTCCTGCCTTTGAAGCTTTTACCCGAATCAAATCAATAATTCTTATTAAATATTTTCGAATGTGTCATTCAACTCCCACGTAAAGGCAACGACAATACGTCGTTGTAATAAATATATAATAAAAAAAAGTTTCCAAAAATCACCTAAAAATATATACAGTCAATTTGCCTTTAACAGAACGTCCGAACTGTCTAACCTCAAAACTAACAATGAGCATCTGCAGCTGCTCCAAGCCATAATAACAAATCCGCCATGATTACCTACGTTCGAATGCTACGTTTAACCGGTACTTCGTTCCCGTTCTATTTGAACTGTAAAATGCACTGGTCGAATTTCATTACCAGCTGTGTAAACCGTATACAGGATATTTCGGTTTATTAGCGCGGTAGCGGGTCGTTTAAATTCCCAAAAGCAATTCCCTGCTGGAATCGTATAATTAACCAACTGTTTATATATCTATATACGTATCCGTCACTGTGTTACCATATATTTCTATGGACAAATGTAAATAAACCATTTCCAGACACTTGAATATCGTGACGGTTAACGAGATACGAAATGGAACGTCTGAACGTATTTAAAAGATCCATGTAGATTGGTTCGTTGATAATTTGAAATATTCATGACCAACGTAGTCACTCGATCAAACTATAGTATCCCCCGTATAACTTCCTATATACTAGAGTTCCCTTTGCGGGGGTACCTTCCTTTTAAAATGCATTTCATTTCGTCTAATTTATAATGACATCCCATGCTTTACCAACGTAAGGAACTCGAATCGTTATGAAAACTCTTTGAAACGGTCAACGGCATTATGACGCCAGTCCATTGAATATAAGAACTTTTAATATTACACAGTATGTATACTATGTTGTTATCCTATAGAATCTTACAAATACCATATTAAGACACTGCACGTGTATCATTGCCTGTATGGAAAATTATTGAATGACTAAGTGACTTGAATGATTTTTATTTCAAATTAATTTTTAATTTTATACATATATCCGTATTATAATGCTAAAGATCCTATAGCCGTAACGCCATTGTCTGACTGTAGTAATAAAGGCGACTCTGTCTCGTTCAATTTACATTAGGGAAACGGGGACACGTGCGTTCACACGTGCACGTTATTTGGCAGCGGTTTTCCTATGCGGTGGCAATTCCTTCGACTGGGACTAACCTAAAATTATTGGACACTGAACGTAGTGTGACGTGTGTGCTATCAACGTGTATATATAGGTATATGTGTATGTATACGCATACGTAATATTAATTTTGATTTTTCAATGGAATTTTAATTTTTTATATTTTTGTGTTTAGTGACATTTTAAAAAAGGTGCTTTTATCAGGGATGGTTCCGTCTTATTTTATTAAAAAGGACGATGTCGCGACGCTCTCGAATTCAATTTGAAACTCCAAATTAGATGATGCTCTTTCCCAAGCGCATAGAGACACCTGTGTACCCTTTGAAACACTTTCCTCGACTTTTCAGACGGGAAATACAATTTGGTTTTGATTAATTGGTTATACCCTTTTTTTTTTATTCAGTGAAGGTTCCTCGCCATTTTGGGTAACGCTTCGTGTATTGTATTGGTGTGGAAGACTGATGAAATAAAAAAAAAAGAGTCGGTCGAAGAGATTGTGAGAGATTGGTTAGATTTTATGTATGGCGGGAAAAATCGATCATTTTGAACATCTTTTTTTTTTAACAACCATTTGTATTCGTAATCGACACGATCTTATGGGATTACGCGAACGATTGCGTAGATTTTATTGAAATTTGTCAGGCTAACTTCTGGCGGTGATAAATCTTTATGGTCCATAAATTCTGGTATTGTTAACCTGTACGTGGAAATTGTTCGATTTCAAGTATTATACATAAGACCTGACCTGAAAAGAGGATAATGACTGCAACTTCGAATTAAACTTATCAAACATTCGAAATCCACTTTTGAAAACTGCACCTCGACCAGAGCCGATTAAAAAAAAATCAAATATCTGTAATTCCGTTGAATCGTACAAAAATCGAATTCATTGTCAGAGATTTTTTTATAATTTTCTCCGTTTCCCTTATAAAGGCAGAATATACATATATGTAAATATATATATGTATATATATATATATATATATATATATATCAAGTAAAATATAAATATTTTAAACAAAAATAATTCCACTCATCTTATACGGACATAACAGCCAGAGGGTCGGAGTTTGCAATTAAAATTTGTTGAATGCAAACATTTTTTGAAAAAAAAAAAAAAAAATACGAACACAAACGCGAGTCCATTTGACTGCCGTAAACTTGAATCGGGGTGGTTGGTAAACCTGGTAATAAACACAGAAGCTCTAAAGCGTGCTAAAGTATCACAATGCACCAGTAAAGCCCTTTTAGAGCTGGATGCATGGTACATATGTTCATCCTATCACGTGAACACACATGTATCGTACAAGTGCAATGAGAACCAGCGGAAGCCACGCCCCACTCCCACATTTTAATATTACGAGTGTAGTAACCTAGCCTAACCTAGGCTAAAATAGCCTGAACTATACTGACCTGACCTATCCTAACGTAATATTCGACACGTCAAAATTCAACCCCCCCTTTGGTTTTTCAAACTGGAACGTATGGGTAATCGAATTTTCATGTTCACTAGAATTATTTAACACCGTCGCTGCTGTCCTTTTTTTGCCTTCTTTTTTTTTCAAAAAATATTTCCTATCCGCAACCATCAACCCCGTCCTACCCTCCTCAGCATGCGTTGTGGTCGCTATGCCAAGATCGATTTTACCACCGTAATCCTTTCCGTGTAATGGGATTTCAGCGGCAACCTCACCACCCACCGCCACGTCTTTGTCGAAACCCACCCTTATCCATACACGTTGAAATATACCCAAGGGTGTATTTATACAGTGTTATTCACATTAAACACACCAGCTGAAGTTGGCCGCGAATGAAAAATTCTGATAAACCAGACAGGGTGACCACGTTAAGCAAACGAAAGAATGCGAAGTTAACGACGTAAGGAACGTTCATGACGTTAACCTTTAAATTTCTTTACGAGGACACCCTGTTCCGCTCGATGGAATCGCTCATTTGCGGCCAACTTCAGCGGGTGCGTCTGCCGCGAATAATCCCGTGTATTATGGACACACAGGACGCAATACGTATAAATTTTGTATAGAATGAATTTTGCTTGGTTTTGTAAATAAATTATTAATCAGGAAATATGCAGAACATTGATTTTATCGTTACACAAGGGACACGCGAATTTATTGATAGAAGTGAATTAAGTAACAAAGCCTATGGTTCGATAAATACGAATACTCGTGTTAGAGTAACAAGTCAAAATAGTGATAGAAAATTTCACTCGTGCTTCACTTATAGGGGATTGAATTCGCGAGGTAACTTTTAACTGGCATCGACGAATTATTCTGTCCATGTGTATTTACATTTATTTTCCTATACAACTGTTGGCTGAATGGCGCACTGAAGTATTGCGTCTAGATTCAAAAAACTTTACGTATACCGGAGACGCATTGAGTGCAACGGTAAGGCTGGCCTTTCAAGTAACGAGTGGCGATACCATTTCTATAGAGATCAAGTACACCAGGGTTGGTACGTCTGAATGAGGTAAAGTCTCTAGGGCATTCTTTTTTTTCCCCTATGGGTAATGCGCATAGAGCTTCATATGGTGTTTATGGAAATGACAGCCACTCTTGACGTTACGCGTCATCATCGTTACGCTGCAAATAATATATCGAGACAAAACGAAAATATCAATTTAACGGGTGGCGAATATATAAAAAACAAAAATTAATTCTTTGAAGGGCAATTTTTTAACATGAGTGACGGAGATTGGAAAATTTTTTTATAAATATAAATAGGGCATGTCGGGGATGAAAAATGAAAGTGGTCTAATTACATCCAGTGGTGACATTTTGAGTGAATATAGGAATAACGTAAATACTGTTTTGATTTCTACTCTACGTATATGTATAGGGTGTATAGGGTATAACGCATGTATATACATGTATAGGGTGACCTATTTTTTTTTGACTAAATACAGTCAAATAATCTTAATGGTCGTCTTGACCAAGTGACTTCCGGTGAAAAATTGAATTGACGTTTTTTTGACTTTGCTGTCAGTATTGGTTTGTACATAATTTGGAATAATCGATAAACTGCAAATTTCCTGCACTCTCTCTCTCTCTCTCTCTCTCTCTCTCTCTAACAGACCCCTACCTCTCTCCGTAAGTCCGCTTATGGGTAAAAACTAATTTCCGCCTCGAAATCCGATTTAACCGCTGCCGATTGCTTCATTCAAAATTCAGTTTTGATCTGGTTACTCCGTTTGGCTTTGAATGTCCATATCAATCACTCTCGATGCAGTTTCCAATATGTCGATGAACGATGTCGGGTTAATCTCGGAAATTTATCAACGATTACATTGGCCAATTAAATGGGTACGCCTTGCAGGGGATCGATAAAGCACCTAAAGTTTGTCACTTGAAAACTCGCGCAGTTGCCTGCACGTGCTCGAAGGGCCAAACGGAAAATTAATTCAACTAATTAACATTTCAGATCACGTTCATTAGCTAGGTAGAATTTGCGGCAAGCTAATCGCACCGAAGTAAGTCACAAGATTAAGTCGGTACGCGACCAATGATAACTGAGATCGATCATAGAAAAAATCATTAACTATAATTAATTGTTGATATAAAAAATATTTTTGTTACTCAAAGTAATTTGCCATACAAATTTTACGGCCACGAATAACGCATTTTCTGTACGATGTGGTATGTCCTGTTAAGAAAATTTTTTTACACGTCGTCTTATTAATGAAATTAGCTTTGCTGTAACGTCGTTTTTCAAATTTACCGGTGAGTCTCTCTCAAGAGTTAGCTTGCCCATTAATACCGTCGACGTAATCAAGGAGAGTGTATCCCTACCCACGTGCCCTCCCCCCCTCCCCCCCTCCCCCCCAATACCATAATTCCTCGTAATGACTTCGTAAAGTAGAAAATATCGTAAAGCCCGAGATGTCCACAGCAGTTTGAGAACTTAAAGCTGCGCGCGGAACTTAAGATGCATGAAAAACAAAAAAGATTAAAAAATAAGTAATAGACAATGTCGTTATAGTAATTCTTCGTTATCGCGATAATATTTTATTTAAATATTTTGATCTTCTTCGCTCCCCCCTCCCACCTTCAACCCCTTAAAAAAAAATCTTCAACGTCGACGTGTCAGTGCAAAAGTAATGGAATAAATAAATTCCTAAGAAATGAATAAAAAATCGTATTTCGTATGCATGTTACTTTTTTTCGATTCAAATTTCCCGCCATGGTTTCTTTTTACAACAATCCTGAAGTATCGTTAAAACGATGACGCGAGTTTGACAATATCCCGCAAAGTATCCTGTGAGCTGTGTTCCTAAGAGCACGGAAATTCTCCCTCGAGGCTTTTGCAGTCTCCGGACGGCGCTCGGCGTCTTTTTCAAAGTTTTATAAGAAAAAAAAGAAAAATTGAAAAAATCACAACCCCATTTCACAATCTCGCTGTCGGCCACCTGAAAAGTGGAAAGTTAACCAAAAACTCTGGGCATCTAGAAAGCCGCGACCATTTGTAGAACCCCTACCACCCCCAGCCACCCCTAAGCCCCCCTTGCCACAACCCTTTCATAAAACTCAAGTATTTTAAATCGATCGATCACTCCCGGCATTCTTTGTCATTCGATACCGCAATTCACATGAATCCCGTTGCGCTAATTAGAATTTCTAGGTAAACCCGTGAAAACATACATACGCAATGCGCAAATGTAATATATATAGTTAACGCAAACCAATATGTTATCCGATAGCAGATAGAATCCGTCCGATTAAATTAATTGGATCGGTATGGTCACTATCGACCTCATCAATTCCATCGATTAGGACCCTATAAAATGAATTATAAAATTTCACAAAAAAAATGTTCACTTCCTTATATCGATACAAACTCTAAAAAAATTGTTCTTTACCCTCAATAATGTTTCCCAATAAATAATATAAGTCTTGGCCCAATTAATTATCTACGATATTTTATTCACGAGCAACGCAGATTCACTTAATCAATGGAACCTGTCACAAGCAGTCGGATCTGCAAAGAACGTTTCGTGAATATAATATTTCATACGACTGTATCGACCATTCACCAGCGAAGCACTGCGAGCGTGAAAGTCCAAAGAAAAAAAAAAGGTTTTCCGTCAAGACGCAAACTCGTAACTGGAACAGAGTGAAGAAAAGATAATTAATTTGGCAGATTCAACGAAGCAGAAAGTCCTCGATCAAGGGAAACTGATTATTTGCTCAGGCGAGTCCACGGTATTCTGAAAAATCTCAAAGAAAATGTATATTTACAATCGAACAATCGTCAATTCTTTTGCGAAGCTTTTCCGAAGCTGAATTAATCGCATGCAAACCAAAAAAAAAAAAACATATCGAACGACTTTTTATCACAAATCAAATACTTCAACCTGAACTCAGCTGCGAGAGGAACATTTATTACGTGAAGGTCGATTTAAATTTTTCAATTCATTTCGCGGGAATTCTTGGTAGACGGGAAACATATGGTTCTTGTGATAGGTGCATGCTTGTGCATACAAATATATATATGTCAGGCGATAGTTTCCAGGCCATGCGGCATTCACAACAGCAAGCTAATGGTTTTTTTTTTTTTTAAAACTAGACCTTGGGACATGTAGCATTGGAATTCTAACCGAATCTAACCTAACGAACTACTTCTTAGCCCATCACAAGTCGGAGTGTCCAGCATCAAAAATTTGTTGGGAAATTCGGTGTGAGTGCCGCCAAATGGCTCTGGAAGTATACGTTACATATAGGATTTTTCCAGGTCCACCCTAGAAAATACGAAAAGTCCTCATAACTGCTAATACATAACAAAAAAGGTCTTGGAAACCACCTTGTGAAATATTTATATACAGGTATGCATTTCTAAACAGTGTAATGAACTTTTCCGAAAGAATTCCCATATAGAGAACCTGACTGTTTTACGGTTGACGTTAACATCACATGGCATGATGATTATCCTGGAAGACTATTGGACATTTCAAGGGTACCTGAGACTATATATATATATATATTTGTACTATACTATATATGTACTAGACATTATATATATTGAATATATATAGTATGTATATATACATATACCCTTTACGCGTCGTTGGAGTCTCGCCCGGTTCTCGAATAATCGTTACGCGGTTCACGTCGTCTCGAGTGCAGAGGGTGACACTCGGTTTCGACTTGCGTAGTTACACTACACACACGATGCACAGGCGAACGAAGATTTAACCGGGTTAAACCCAAGTTTAACCCTTCCTCGTATATACTCGCCGGATTATCGGGATACTCCTGAGCGATAACGTTGTGACGTAAATGGTCGTTATGCACGCTTACGAAGATGATCCTTTGTTCCTTTTCAGAATTATGTGAAGAGTGGGCCCTGGCCAATAGTCGTGAATGCGTCGAGGGGGGTGGCGGTGGCAGTGCACCGGGACAGGATGACGATGAAGATGCACCGGAAGTGACGTTTACGCTGAAATATTTAGGAAGCACTTTGGTTGAAACACCCTCTAGCGAAGAAGCCACTGCCGAGGCCATTAAGACAGTCATCACTATGGTATGTATGAATAAAATTTTTGAGAAATTTTGAAAGAACTTTTTTTTCAATATTTCGTCTTTATCGTTGGAATTTATATTTACTCCGGATGCTCGTTTCTATATCTATATTTTTTGTTACTGGTTTTTGTGAAAAAAAAATATTTCACCGGATACGGCAGATTCGAAAGTGTTCCGGTTTTTCGTGTTGGTATCCGCATTCTCTTTTATGAGTATATATACTGCTGGATATACAATATATATTAATACTGAAGTATCCTTGAGCGATGGACATAAATTCTTATCAAAGCACTTTTCACGACTTGGGACGATCTTTACGTCAAGGTGATCTACAATTTGTAATAAAATACAGTAAGTGGATGTACGGTGGAAAAGAAAAAATGGTCCATTATTACTTTATTTCTGGTTACCTATTCAGGTAAACTATTTATTATGGAAAATAATAAAATTAAAGTAAATTACTAAAGAAGGATATTTCGCGAATGTCCTGTGAGAAAGAAAAATTTCAATTTAAATTTTCAATTTGAATTTCAAAATAATTCATCTGCGAGGTTACAATATTCGAATAACGGCAGATCAAACAGTTACGTAAGGACGCAGGATATTTGACGAGAGGTAATAAAAAGAAAAGTAGCTTTTGTGCTTTGGCGTGCTTTGAAGTTATTAATAGGTATATACTCTCGCGAAGCTGTAACAAAATAAAAGTCTACGAGCAAACAAAGATGTTCTACGAGCTTCGCCGATGAAGCTCTCTGGTTCGCTGAGACCTTCAAGCGCGCGAGCTATATCTATAGACAGCGCCTCCACGTTACGAGTAAAGTAGTGTACAGGAGTGCAGCAGCAGCGGCAAAAAGCTCAAGAAGAACTCGGTTAGACGAAAATTTCGCGAGCTGAGCTTGCGAAGAGATATCGTCTGCTTATTAACGTGTATCCAGGGTTCATTTTGAAAGAGGCAAAAGCGTTTTCGATCGTACGGAGTTTGAAGGGAATTAACAGAATAGCACGGACAACAACCAAATGTAGCGTCCGCTGCTAACTACTCACGTTACTCAAGTTCATTACTGTTAATGGCTAACGACTCCGCTAGATGTCGCTGCGACTGCTCGAATTTACTTCGCTCTAATATTGACAGCTGGAACGTAGGACGCTTTGAGTTTTACTTGATGATTTTCACGCGTCAAACATTTAATCTCTTTCTTGATCATCGTTCCAGGCAAAGACTAGCAGCAAGAAATTACAAAGAGTCTCCCTGGCTGTCAGCCTGAAAGGAATCAGAATGACGGATTTAGCTACGGAAGAGGACCAACTTCAGATTTCCATATACAGGTTCGCTATATTATTAATTACTATAGAGTGGGATATCGTTATCGTGGATTATTACGTATCGTCAGATTAATTGAGCTTAGTCTTGCAATGCTGTGATAGTATCGTCACTGGCACGACAGATTTACCCTAAACCATTCAAGGCTGATAATGGCACGTGGTTCGAATTATCGGATCTGTCTTTTCGAATGATAGAAGATTCTATCAGATTGTCCCTAAGGTTGATTCGATTGCTTTTTTCATTAATTTATAAATGTCACGAGTACTGAACATTCTTTTTGGACATATTCAAAGACAGTTTTTACATTAAATATATTTTTATCAGAATATTCTCCCGAGTGAAACTCGTTTTTTATATTACCACCAAGATCTTTAATTACAACCTAATTTCTTAAAGGTTCTCCATTACTCTCGTGTCCCCCTCCTTTGTTTTTCATTATGTCAAGATAATCATCGATGTCTTTTTTTATTGGTTCTATACAGGGTGTATCTTAAGCCCCGGACAAGAAACATACCGTTAAGGACCTAATAATTTTTTTCCTTACAGAATTTCCTACTGTTCCGCTGACGCGATGCACGATCACGTGTTTGCATTTATTGCGACGAATCTCAACGAGACGATGGAGTGTCACGCTTTTTTATGTCCGAAAAGAAAAATGGCGCAAACCGTAACCCTCACCGTGGCTCAAGCATTCAATACAGCTTACGAAGCCTGGCAATTGTCTCAGGCTGATCCGAGGATGCATCACACTCAAGACAAGAGTCCGTCGTTAGAGGATGACAGAATAGGTTGGTGATTAGGATATTATTATTCGGATCGATTCCTATACATTTCAATGGTTGAGTATATTTATATTTTGACAAAAATTCTTTAATCCTCAGATTGGAAGAATGGTATAATGCCAGAGACGTCACCGAGGGAGACGAAAAAGAAACATCAAAGTGGTGGAAATATTGGGCAAAATTCAAAAGACGGTCAAAAAAATTTATTAATTGATCTATCGAACGAATCCAAGCCAGCAGGAAAGTCTTGGGTGTGTATTATAATAATATTACAATTAATTATTGATTATTGATTACCGATCATCCAGTCCATCGAATACACTCAAAATTAATACAGGCCCATTAATTGTCGTCCTAGGTCTGTTTCGAGGAGGAAGCTGCTAACGGGATTAAAAATTTGGATAAATGCACGAGCAATAATATACCTATGAATAATTTAAATCATACGTCGACACCCTCGCATCACGTTGTACCAAGACCTTCCCCAGGGTTCAAAGTGCAAAATGCTTGGGGCGAATCGCGCACCATGGACCTGATGTGCTCGTAGCACGCGTAGCCCGCGGCTGATAGCTTCCGCGACGTACCCCTAATCACGGGACTGTGGAAGCACTTATCGAATAGCAGCCAAGCAAGTAAGAAGATTTTACCCTAAGGAGAAAGAAACAGGTGTTGAGGTGATAAGCTGTGGTAGAAGGGGTCGAGGTGCGAGGGGGGGTAGTAGGAAAGGAACAAAGCCAAGACGCATTTACGCAAATTCATCCTTGCGAAAAATATCTTTGAGATTTGAGGCAGCGAAATTCCACTTTACACGCGAACAAATTTATTAATACGCAGGAAAAGATTTTTAAGAGAATATTAAGGTTGGTAAGATTTTTTTTATTTTTTTATTTTTTTTCGTCTTAACGCTATCAATGAATCTGTCCTTGTCGGTGCTTGATGATTGGCTGGATTTGAAAGAGCATCCATTTAACTCTTAATCGTGATGGTTGATGTTGCTTAATCGACTTGAGGGAGGCTGGAGTGTTACGTATCAAGTTTTATCCAGACTATTGACGTGCTTTCAAGATTCGGTCAATGGGATTATAGGTTTTAGATTAAAAATGATAAACGGAAGTGCCAAACCAGGTGATAAGCGAATTCTCCAGTTTGATGATTTATGAATAGCACGTCCATGTGACGCTGAAAAATCTTTTGCGAATCGATGCAAAGAAACGTGCTTTTTGGGGATAGTGAATCATTGAGTTTTTCTTTGGAATTGAAAAAAAAAAAATGGAGCTCACGTGACTTTGGATTTATTTTTTATTCTTATATATGTATATACATACACATGTATACGCTATGTGTATAAACGTGCCATACGATTCTGTGATCTGAATTATTGTATAAATTTTTGGTGAATTTTTTTAATGACTGCACAGTTGACAAAATTTTTTTATGAAATTTTCCAAATGGAAATTCACTGAGAAGCATGGTAGAGCCAAGGCGTGTCTGTTTGATAACATTATGGTGTCTATTATTATTATTATTATTGCACTCAGAGCGAAGTGTCGTGTCGACGTTTCTAAAAATGATCGAATAGTCGTATAGTATATAGAAAATCAATAATTTGTACACGTTGAATTATTTATTTGTTACTTCGAAAATGTAAAATTGCATAGCGCGAATTGTCACTTAGCAAAATTGTTACTTATTGATTTTTAAGACAGCTTTATTCGTATTACGTAATTTTTTCCTGTAACAGAACTTCGATATAAATTCAATTAGAATACGTTGAGCATGTTTATGAAAATATTATACAAATATTTCGATATACGTATGTTTTTATTTGAAAAATTGAAAATTATCGATATCGGTATATCCGTAAAAAATGAACTTAAAAATTATCTCGCACGTAGAATACGTAGTAGAAATATACAGTATCGTCTAAATAAAAATTGATTCGCGTACAATGACACTTTCAATTAGTGATAATTATTAAGTCAAAATTGATTAGCTGTACCCAAGTAATAAGTAACTAGTAGGTAACTCGTGTGTCGTAAGTTTTCGATGTGAAGAATTACAATAACAAAAACACGTGAGATGCAAATCATTTCGATTTAATTTGAAAAAAAATAAAAATTTTAACCAATTGACCCGTTCGGTACACAGCAAGTGCAACGAAAAATCGTTCTGTGTGGTCGGAGATCAGACAGCAATTAACAAAGGCGCTTACTATGAGCGCGTACAGTGCTGCCCAAAATTATTTGCACATTGCAATACGTTTGACCAGCCAATACTTTGTCCAGCACTGCACTGTACAAATACTTTTGACCGGCACTGTATATGCGCTTGCGTTACGTTAAGCGACTGGAGCACTTAAGGGGTTAAAGAAAAATTTACTTGAATCCTTCTTCCATAGGGACCATTACGTATACGTTAATTGTACTATCGAAATGTTGCATAATCGGCAAGTAATTTAATGAAAATTAAATTTGCTCTCGATAAGTGTACACAAATTTTAATTAAACCCTTACATAAGATTATTAAATTTTTAAAGTAAATCGAAATGATTTTTTTTCTTTTTAATATTAAAGGTGAAAAATGTTGATCATAAAAAAATATCACACACATCATTTATCTCTAAAACCATTATCCAAGATTGCAGCAGTTAATTGGTGGCTTCGGTAAAAAAATTCTTATTTGACTCTTCTATCGCGATAACGTAAAGTATACAATGCCATTATCGTTTACTAGTGTCGAAGTATAAAAAGAAATAAATATAACCCACGATCCATGTGAATTTGCAAATAATGCCAAAATATAAAAATATATAAAGAAATTGAACTGCACAAATCTTAGTAATTTTATACAATAGAATTTGCACGTACGAAACAATTAGTATTACGACATCATAGCGTAGTGGATGTATCGATAATGGAATTTTACAATATTCGCATATTAAGGTGCCAATACTTATTGTTAGTTCTTAAGGTTACGTGTAAAAATTGGTAGAAATACACGAATCCATACATATCTCCAAAAAAAGAAAGTAATTCGCAAAAATTTCATTTTTCCCAAAATTACATTAGCAATTTCCTATAAATTCTAGGCTGTCCCTATAGACGCCCTGACGTCTTACCGGGCGTAAATATCCACGCACTACGCAATCTGCGCAGCACTTCGACCAGCTGGTGTCGCGCAGGGTCGAAAAATAGATAGCAAAAAATTAAGGTCATCCCAAAAATATATGTTGTTCCCGCTTATCCGTATGCCACGAGCTATCCTCAATTCTGATATCGATCCGCGGCTCAGGCATATCTACTTGACTGCCAAAGATGATAATTATTTGGACCAATCAAAAGCATCTTGCCTTCCTATTGGCTGCTTATACAGAGATTCCCTCAGTGGTGGGAGAAAAAATACACTTGTATTATACGACGAAGGCAGAGCAGTGATAATTATTATATTGTAGAATTTTTTTCGAGAATCCACTGAAGCCGTGATTAGTACTTACATTGTCTCTCGGTACAAAATGGCTTTTTGTTAGGATTGTAAAGGGAGGAGAGTAAAATCTTTTTTTAGAACTTTTACCCTGTGGCGAAAGAGGATGAATTTTTTGTATCCTTTGGCTTTGCTTTCCCTTTGAAATTATCTCTGGACGTTGAAGAGAGTGAAACCAACTGTAGAATTGTATGGTGAGCTATCCTGCGTTATGAGTAAAGGGGGAGGGGGAGACAAAAGTGTCAAAATTAAAAATCGGGTCACTAGATACCAGAGTTGATAAAAAGGGAGAACAATTTTTGTGGATTAAATTATTATACGCGAGTTACTATAAAAAGGATACTTCTCCTTGATACGTCTCCTTGTCGATTTAAAAGTTCGATTTTTATTTTTTAACTCCTGGGTGAAAATTACTCTCGTCTATTTATACATAATCATAGTTGAAATTCTTTATTATTTGCTAAGAGACTTTGAGAATTTTGTTACCTTCCAGCAAGGTTAACGAAAGGCTAGAGGATAAAATTAACATTCATTCATCGTTTCACGTATAATGCATTTAATAAATCAGTACTTTGAAAGGCTTAACTTTATGAGATTATTTAGTAATGTTTTTACATTAGTTTTTATTTAGTATTTAGTCATTTATTTAGTTTTTTTTTACACCCTACGAAACGTTTAAAGAAACACGTAGTAAATAAGAAGAACGAAAAAATATCTAATATCTATCATGTATTTTGATGTTTTTCAATAAAAATAATATCAACTTACCCTAATCTACTTTTATACGTACAGAGTCTGGTATCCACGAAGTGTCCCCTTCAACAAAAAAAATAGAGAGACCTACAAGAAAAAGAGAATAAATGACATTCCAAATAAAAAACCACAGAAGGATACGCCCACGCGATTGAATAACCAATAAAATTTCCGTTTCACGTGAAGAATATGTAATACAAAAGAGAAACTGAAAATATCGAGCGAAAAGAAAGTACTTCAAGACATTAATCCAATTATTACGAATACCCAAAGACACCCAGATAAAAAGACTTAAGAAATAATTCCATCTAGACTAATAAATGCAGCGAGAACCTTTTCTCCTTGGATACAGGATTCATCTCTGTCAGAAAACTGATACTGGATTCTGCCTGAAGTTTGCGCTGTCCGCAAAGAGATGGCAGCACTGGCAACCAAAATACAACCCACTACGCAAGTGGCGTCAAAGGGAGCGAGAGCAAAAACAAAAGTAAAATTTCAGAGCGCAAGGCACAGTGTATTTAGTTGCAACCGAACGCCGCGCGGTGCGCTACGCGTGCTCGTGATCCTCCCGAACCTTAGCATCACTTAGCATATCATCCAGCTGCGTGAGAACGACAATAAAACTCCGTACTGTTAAAATGTCGCTCGTGAGAATACACCGTTTTTACATGACGTCGCAGTGCCGCTACGAGACGCAGATACGTACTTCGTGCCTCGTCATGAGCGTCATGACGAGCACGGCGTTCAGTGGCAGACGATAAGAATTAAGAACGCTTCGAGTCTCGAAGACTGTTTTACCTTCGCGATTGCGTCATTTCTTCCTCACTCTTTGATCCTCCCTTTCACTCGCTCTGTCCCACTTCTTGATTCTGTATCTCCTCTCTCTCGCTCCCATCATCGTCTCTTCCATTCCTACGGCTCGACACGGAAATGGCCGAGCGACATTCTCCGGATAGCCCATGCTTGATTCACCGCATTCATCCCGACGTCGCGATGATATTGATCGAATAGGATTTAAGATCTAGGTTGATCCTAGATCCTCGATCCGTAAAAAGTTTATCCTTGATGATTAAATTTATTCACAGTGACCGTTAGTGAAAGACGGTTGTCAATCGGAGTTTAAATATTTATTACTTCGTTTCCTTTTTCACGTGGCATTTACTTCGCGAATATTCGGTCTCTATTGTAATAATCTTCCTTTGTTATTAACCCTGCTATACTCTTTCATTCATAAATACTTAACTTTATTCACTAATCCCTAACGCCTCGAGTGTCTCTCGACTTCGGCTTCTCGGCTAGTAACGTTCGGCTATCTTCGTGAAACACGAATCATCAGATTCTTGTTACGTAGTCGGATACTAACAGTGCCAGACTGTGATGCTCTCGTGTGATGACCTGATGTTTTATCGGTGATCGGTAAGTTCCTACCATAAATTCTTATTTATCCAGTAAACAGAACGCATGTGTCATCGTTAACGTTTAATCAATATTGAAAGACATTACGTTCCTATAAATCTTCTACTTCTGTGACACGTGTTCCTCGTAACGACCAGTAACAAGTAAAAGTCACGACGAATGACAAATGTGACGTTTGTATCTCCAAAATCATAGACAGCATCGAATACATTGTTCTCTGCCTAATTTCATCAAATATTATTTTTTTCTATAATTTCCTTTACGTCAATCAAACGATACTATTTTGTCAAATATGTTTTATGACGCAATATAAACGTCTTAACAATTATTCAAATTCGTGACTTCCGGATGGATGTCGCATTTAGTTTCAATGTGTTTGCCAACGTTTCGCTGACGTTCTGTTACTGTATCAAAGCTTCTTAGACCTAATGGTGTAGATTGGAACGTTTGCGAAACGTCGGCGACACGTTGAACCTAGATCCGACGGCCATGCGGAAGCCATGAATTTTAATAATAACTAGGCTTCATGTGGATCCTCGTGGCGTCTTTCGGTGTCTGGTTGCGTGGAAATTTGTTGTATCCCCAAACGAGTCGTTCAAGTTTCCAAGGTAAAAAGTATATTCGGAACATGAACTACATAAATATATTATGTCAAATTTCATTAAAATCAGTTCAGCCGTTACGGTGCGATTGAATAACAGGACATCCAAACGTTCAACCATGCTTTCGGATTTCTGATATTAGTTAGAATTCTGGCCGCGAGAGGGGCAAATTTAAAAAAAGATTTGATAATTCGTTTTATTTTATCATTGCTTTCCCACAAGTACATGATGTCCTACAAATGTTTTATTTGACAATGGTCATATTATTTGTCTTAATAATATTGCCTTTGACCTTTCCGCACTTATCTTCATTGGGCACTGTTTATGCATGCGCATTAACGTTAAATGTTTACTCGCTAGAAAATACTTGATACCATAATCTAAATTGCTAATCGAATTTAGACCTGGCTTTCACTTTAAATCCAATTGTGCAACTGTGCAAGATCCATTATTATCGGAATCGACGTTTTGCTACTCCTGGGACTTATCGGGAATGTCCGTTAAATTCAATTCTCCAGTCTCGATTCTCAATGGGAATACAAATCACATTTTTAATCACTTCTGTCAATGAGTACCAACCTCACGGAACGTTGCTACCCATAAAGATACGAGAATTCGAAACGAATCTTGCACGATGGTACATTATCCGGAAACAATGACGGATACATGACGGCAATACAAATAACGTATATATCACGTTATATTAATTCAATTCGTAGCGCGAACGATATTCACGATATGCGTACGACAATTATTTTGAAAACCATATCGTGTGACGGCGCTACGCTACGATTAAAAGTTTAATGAAAATAGGCGTGAATAAAAAGTTTAGTTTTATTTGACAACCACTACCTACATACATACGTTACTTTATACTTACGGTAATTTTAATGCAAGCCAAGAATTACTTTAATAATTTACATTTTTATATTACTACGAAACCTCTGACTCGTTATCTATTTATCACCGGAGTCATAATTTTTAGTAAAAAAAAAAATTAAAATAAAAAATCACTTGTCATTTCGAACAATTGAACGTAGAATAATCAAATTTTTATTTGAACTCCTCGAACGTTATTTCACAATCGATAATCGTATTAACGTGGATAATTGACGTTTGTCATTGACAATTAATACACGTGGGTGACAAAGTACCAGCATGTGCGAAATACGATATTTCATGCTATTACGACATAGTGGGAGGCCCAAGAACGGCAGGCAATCTTATTGATTGCAGGTATACCGCTTGTGGTTTATGAACGTGTCGCTACAGTCATTAATGTCTGTCGGTATAAATAGCAAGCAATAAAATTAGCTTTTATGTAAATTCGAATATCATTAAAAAATAATTACACCAATCTGCACAAATAGATAACATTATATCATGATAATAAATATATAATCACTTATTAATAATCAAATCAAGCAATATCAATATGTTCAAATTACACGATAACTACTACATTGATGGGTTATCAAGAAACTCGTTAATGCAATTTTAACGTGAATCCAATTATACTGATAACCCGTATACTGTATCACTAGACACCTGATTATACGCATTCGACTCGAGTAGCTTATCGATAAGCAATCACTGTCCTGTACTATTGTGATTTTAGCTCTTTTTTTATTGAATACCGACCTATGCTTATCACGTATGCGCATGTTGGATTTGGGATTCCAGGTTATCGTCAACTGATAAGACTACCAAAATACGTCCGCTAGTCATTTATAAGCGTTATCAAATGAACTGGAGGCTATATAGGGAACGCGTACATTATTGGTTTATGTATTATGCAAAACTCTTAGGCTGTTGACCTTTGCCACTATGGGCTCGTTATCGTAGCTAATCATAAAGTTTTTAAACCCCTTTTTTCTGCCTCCTAAACTCGCTCAAGAAAAACTTTTGTCGAATTAAACGTTATTGGGGG
>NW_014333216.1:508278-514505 GCF_000341935.2 Cephus cinctus | reverse complement strand
GGGGGGGAGAGAGGAAGAGAAAATTGTTACACGTCTTATCTAAATGGATTTTTTAATTTATTTTACACGAGTACCGCACGATTGGATTTCATGGAAACCGATAAACCCTCTTGTATTTCGCTTTATCGAGTTTCGAGTTTTCGCCCACATATGTACTCGAACCTTTTTCGTTCATACATCTCACACGTGCTATGTACAGTGACTATACGGTCTACAGAGCTGTTTCTATAGTATAACAGGATAGGTCGTAGAGAGGAAAAATAATGCTTGAAAAATATTACAGTAAATTCATGTTATTGCACTATAAATAGACCATTATTGCTCGGTGTAATTAAGAAAAATTAATATGATTTTACGACAATTTTCGAAATTTTGTTCGAGCGAATTTTTTGTTGGCGATCATTTTTTTGTTTACTCTCTACATAAAATTCTTGAAACTTGACGTAATTGTTGACAGTGTCTGGGCAATAATAATTGGTCTGCGAGACAACACTGTTGTGTATACGTACCGGTGTATATAAATGGTGGTTAAATAACTCTGGTAAGTTTTCAATGTTACGTCTGTCGATCTAGAGTTTTTATGACTGCAGTCGTACCGCAGGGCTAAACAGCCTGAAGGCAGCTGGGTTATTGAAATCAAACAGAGCCGCATCAACTTTGTCAAGTTTACACGTATGCGCTGAATATACACTTGGGTATATTGTATATACCGATGTGTCACGCTATATGAACTATAATGTATATGTATACTGTACGGGCCATAGGACTAATCTCATTACTAGTCGAATCTCACTCAGCTGGATCTATGCAATCTGAACCCTCTTCTTCGGCCTTAGGATGCATCGGTGCATCTGCACAAGTGCTAACGGTATTTCGAATGCATCGGCATTGCAGCTGTAGAAGAGCAACGGTATTGGAATCTGTGCATGATTGCGCAAATTACCCATAATGCACTTCGGTTTAATTAGTATCCATGTATATATAGATATACACCAGACACTATATATCACGTCGAACGTCATGGTGACAGTTGCATTGTTTATTTATATTCTTTATTTGTATTACAGCGTTAAATGTTTTAAATACTTTTTTTTCGCGTTCCCTTATTAGATTTTAACAAATATATATTTCTCGATGACTTTGTTTACGACATATCATACTAATTAGAAATATTTATTTATTGTTCCTCGTGTCAATGGACGTTAGAGCCTTTGGTACTTCTATACCATTCTGCAAGTGATCAGCGTTTTATCATTGTAATTCTATGACCTCTGCCCTGATAAGGATTTTACAAGGGTTGACTGTTGAACTTTTTTTTTTTTTTTTGTAATTCGTGTTACTCCATTACAATGGCCTTAGTCATTAAATGAACTTTGTTCCTACGAACACTTGGATTTCCTGTGATAAATACCTATGTACACGATAAATGTAATTTTTTACAGATTTTTTTTCAAATAACTGAACTCATTGCAATTACTCTTATGTTTTTTTTTGGTCGTTCCCGATTGCGTATAGTTGCGAAAAATACAAATTTATATATTCGTACGTTTTTCCTCTGAATGGTATACAAATATGTCAAAGCCTCGACCAATCGCACTTTACTTGATAATCTACCCCCGTATCTCTAATCAAGCACGTAATTTCAGGAAATTTCATTTAGTCATGTACCGTGTATTTATCGGTCATAGGTCAAAAGTTTATACATATGTTTCTGTGAGGTAAATTCCTCTTCATAGGAGGTACGTGTGATTGTGAAATTTAATGTAGAAAAACATTTTTTTTTTGATACCGCAATTATAGTCGAAGACCGACAGCGCTTTTATAATGTATAATAATTAATATTTTTAATATTTTTATAGATCTTGATACAGGCTGGTTAAAAAGAATCGTATATTGAACGCTACCCTATTTTTCATCCCTATCACGTTCGCCAACCCTTATAATATCGGGGGCGCCTTCTGTTGCCATAAAACCCTAAAAATAGGGGCTGATCAAGGCCTACTGGGCCTTATTGCAAAATCAGTGTCAACGATCGTCGATCTCACTTGCGGTACAGCTTTTATTTTTTTTCTTTCTCCCTCTGACTTTCAACCCCTGGTTAACATCGGTTACTATCCTCCTTATACCGATACCTTCCAATATACTCTCCACCCTGTAGATCCCTTTGCCAATATACAGAGTCACTGACGTCATCCACCCTGAAATTTCGAACTTTATTGAACTATACATTTGAAAATTCTCGGAAATGGCTTAGGTTGAAAATTTTTCAAAATTATTTATACTCCTTTTTTAAAACTATATATGCATCTACCTGCGCCTTAATTTCGGAACATAATTTCAAGCACTTGGAATATCTATAAAAGCCGGTATCTAAGTATACCATTAGTATAGAGTAATCCATTATATGGTGCTTTGTATAATTAATACAGAAATTTCAGACCTGAAGCCACATGGAAACTTCATAACAACAGTGAATAGAAACTCGACTTGAACGTCTGATTATATCTGCATAATTATCAGAATTCGCCATCATAAATATGCGAATTTACAGATAGGGCATCCATATTTGCTACGCAAACGCCATTTTGATTCACTTTGAGCGTCCCTTAATACAACTGGTATAAATTTACATACACAGTGAGATACGTGACGTCATCGAGGTCAATTCAAAATCCCGTCAAACGTAATATTGCATTTTTAATTTAATTAATTTACTTTCAAAAAAAAATTTTCGCCCTTCAATCAACATTAACCCCTAACTATACCCCTAAGTTTCTATTGTTAATTACTCAATAACATTTTACGCTCATTAATATTGCAATGGTAACTGCACGCAATTCGCATACCTACTGTCCCTCTGCCTAAGATCTTTTTTGTGGTATCTTATACGTATCCTTCTTCAACCTTCGACTCGGTCGATAAAGGTTTTTTTGGAGGTCACCCGTCACGGAAGCAGGTACATACCTACAACCTTAATGGTACCCGGGGAGCAACTTGGGTTTCGCTTAAAATTCCAAGTGAGGGTAGAGCGGGTAGGATTCGCCCTGCATTGATGCCATGCCCCTTGTTGATATCCACAGGGGATGAGACAGGGCCTAACGTACTTGCCGAATTATTATAATTTTGACACCTTGTATACAAAGTTATTCAGAAGTGTCACATAACCCCGAAGTTGGCTGTGTCATAAATATCAATCTAACGGGCTGGCTTAAGTTGGTCGAAAGAGGTGTTATGTGGATTTTTCCAAAATTTTGCAAATGGACGATATACAATTTTTTTGACCATTTTTTTGGATCTATTTTTTATATACGATTTTTGATCGATTGCTCGACATTACGTGAATTTTTGGATTTTTTTTGGTCTACCTTTATCTTTTTTCTTATCGGGGACTTTCCGAATCGATAATCGAAATAACCGATGAGTGCCGGGTTGCTGGTATTTTCGTGTTGGTGAGGGAATAACAAAAAAATCGGACTGTGAGTCGAGAGGGAAGCGGAAATGAGGGGATTATTATTATTATTATTTAAAACAAAAATCGTCTCCCTGTTTTACCAAACAAGAGCATCGGCTCTTATTCCGTCCTGAGCTACGGAAAAATCGGGGCTGCACTGTGCGGAATATATTTTCCTGAGAAATTCCGTACCTTGTATATTTATACGTACATGGGATATAGACTGTAACGTAATTTTTTCTTTAACTTGACCCGACACCGATAGCAAGACATACGGGAACGACTGTCTTCGAGAACCGAATGGGGGGGGGGGGGGGGTGAAAAGTGCGAAAGAGGGAAAGTGACTGACATTTCATCTGCGGATAATGCGCATGAGATGTAAAAAAATTGGTAAATCCCACTGGGAACTTTATGCCTTGCGAATCTGGCCCTGAACTAACCTAACGGATGTGAAATAAATATTAAAAAATCAGCTGGTTTCACCGGTTACGTTACAATTCGCTAAGATCGTATTCATGTGATTTAATTTTATTTATTTTCCCGCTATTGGGTGATCTTGCTTAATTCATTCATAATTAATTGAAAAAATTGAAAAAATTTGTAATCGATATGTAAATTTGAAATTTTTCTTCAACTAGTGCATTTAATTGCACAGGTACCTCGTTAACGTTTATAATCGTTCTCTTGGTACCGGTAGTACCGATAGTTCATGTTTAATTGCAATTTTCTCCGCTTCCACCGTAATGGCGCTGCTGCTCCTACAAGCTCTCAGTACGTCTCTATACTATAAATTATGAACCTTAATAGCAGATTCGTCTAATGTCAACTCGATCGTTAATTCTAAATTTACACGAAGCTGCCGCATTTTCATTGTAACGACGGCTCTAATCATTCTCGATATTTGATTCTTGATTTATAACATGTTTATATGCATACTTATAGTCCAGACTGTACGTTAACGTATAGTTTTGTTGCGTACACTCGGCAGTAAAATTAATGGTGAAATTAGTCTCGTGTTACTTGATACGTTTCACTCTTGGTTAATTGAGTCTTCTAACTCGAACTTGAAGGAAACCTCGAATTTACGTAATAGCCCACAGTAACGCTATAAACATGCACGGCGATTATTGTGAAACAAAAAAATTATTTTTTTTTCACAAATTGACGTTTTTTTTCACGTTTACACGATTCGTGCGAAAAATTGCAAAAATTATTGTTGCGGATGTGACGCGTGGTTGTTTATTGGTAAAAAAATTTGTTAAAGCATTTTTTCTTGAAGCACTGGTATTAAGTCATTAAGAATTTGCGTAAATTAATGCAAACATCATAATTAGCCACTTTTGATTCCATTTGACTCGCGACTTTGCTCTTATCAGCGCGAATTGATAAGACGCTCGGTTTTTAATTTTCAATTAGACAGCCTCGTTTCTATGCAGCAGATACACATCTGTTCCTCGAAGAAGTTTTGCCAATTACGTGATTTCAAATGGACCAGCATCCGGGAGCAATTGGGAAGTCCAGAAGGATGAGAAAATAAAAAATCAAAGAAAATCAAAATTAACCAGTCTTGTCGGGGGGTTGAAAAGATTTGACTTGATTAAAAAAAATTGAACAATAAAAATAACACGAAATCGTTTAGTAATTGTTATTAATTAAATGAACGTTGCGTATTATAGTAATTAATTATATTTTATATAAAATATATAAACAAATTTTTTTTTATACCCCGTTAGATCCAACGACGCTATTTCACTGATCGAGAATTCAAGATAATACCCTCTTACGGATTACCTATAAGAGCTTTTTTCAATTCCCTTTCTGTCTGGACCGCTCCCGTGGGATTTTGATTGTGAGCGTAAATTGGCCTGCTTCCAGGATACGTCGTCAGCATGCTCTACGGGAACGGCAATAGCAAAACTCTCGACTCGAGTGGAAATATATTTTCCTTATACGTAACTTTTTGTCCGTATTCTATACGGACTCGCGCGAAGCTGAAAAAGTGACAGGAAATTTTCTTCATCTTGATATTTTACTTGTCACTTGGGTAGGGAGTTACCATGCATATGTGTAACTTTCGAAAAGTACACATTCATTTTTCGCATATCACAAAGTCCACATTATTTGTCCTGCTTGTCGTTTCCGTATCAGCAATTACAGTCACGTTTGCGTGTAATAACTTTTTAAAATGTTTTCCTGCTTTTTGTTCTCCAATATTACGTACGTGTATACCGCACATGGTTACGTCCACGTAAGCTCAATATTTCGCATATGCTTGTCGCACGTTGCCATACGAGATTAAATTACCCCATACATGCATCCATACGGGAAAAATTTGCAAAACTCGTTATCCTCACATATTTCATACGAATCCATGAATGTCAGCGCTACGCAATTTTTTTTCATGAAAACTCAAATTTTTTTTTCAACGACTTAAGGAACTTAATTCCAATCAAAATTTCAACGTCGATCCGTCATGACGTCGGATTGCGTCACTCTACCTGTGGTAGATCAACATTACATTTTTATGCAATTCATGAATTTCTACATACGACAGATACAATTTATCATATCGACCCAACAGGTATCTACGATCGTTGTAATTTTTACTTAAAGCCTCATTTCCATGCTTCACGTCGCCAATCTCATAGCAAGTCACTGCTGCGAAAGCACGAGGATGAAAGCAATACGAGCTGCTTCGGTTTTTCGATCGATACGAACTAAACCAGGCGACGCTATTCTCTCTCTCTTTTTTTTTTTTTTTTTTTTTTCGTTTTCC
>NW_014333216.1:503982-508124 GCF_000341935.2 Cephus cinctus | reverse complement strand
TTTTTTTTTTTTTTTTTTTTTTTCGTTTTCCCTTACACCTCCGCGTCCTCCTTTGTCCTTTTTACTTCTGTTTTCAACCAGCGACGAGTCGCTCGCTAGAAACCCAAGTAGAACGCAAGCGACAACCGATACCAGCGGATTAAGCGAAAGCTTCAGACCTCGATTGGTCCTTCTTGGTATTTTAAAACGTGATCATTGATGACGTCACTGGTAGCAAAAATAAATATTGACTGTCAGAATTTACTTTCCACGATAATAACTCACGTGCTAATGACACATGAAATAATTACGAAATACCGAGAAACTTCGATTGATATTTTGACGTTAAATTTTGAAAACAAAAATTTTTTTAGGCTTCTGTCACTTTTGATTCGCTAATTCATTTCTTGTACTAGATTGCTACTGCGATTTGGCGAATTTTGGCAAATTTGGCGAATTTTGAAATCGAATTTTTCAGATGATTTTGCAAATACACGCGGTGTAATGTATTACACTTGTCGCTCTTTATTCTTTTCATATATTGGGTACCCTACGGGTATTCCTACGTGGGCTTTGTGACGTGACGTAATGGGGTTGTTGGGTATATTAAAAAAAAAGTTTTTCAAAATATATATTATTTTATTCTTACGACGCTCGGCTTATCCTCGAGAGATCGCCTTATGTAATCGTATGACGTGTTCTTTGTATCGTAACAAAGGAACTTTATCCATATTGAATATTACAAACAGATTGTCATGCGTGTATATATATATATATATATATATATATATATATGTATATATATGTATATATATTGTTCAGTCCATGTTTTCGTCTGACTGCATTTGGATTTCCCTATCTTGAAATACATATGTATGTATGTATATTCCGGGGAAGTGACACACGCACATTATCGTATGTCCATATAGAATGTTTATAGTCGCAGCTTTAACAATAAAACAAATCGAAATATTCCATTGTAAACGGCCTTAATGTTAATTACCAGATAGTACATCGACTATGCATTGTTTCACGTAGTAAACACCCGTTACGGTACTCGAAGTAATCAGCAACAGTCGTCCTTTTAGGCGAGCGTCTAACGTGCCGGAATGATTAGATTGATTAACAAGCAAAGAAGGTCGTGATTACCTTGACACATGACGATCAAATATTAAGTCCCTTGTCGATCCTGTCATTATTGTTGTCGATATTGAAAATGACGAAATTTTATTAAAAAAAAAAATTCCACGTGAAATTTTTTATTGAATTTTGTTTCCTCGTGTCTAATGTCTTACTTTATGCTTATGGGAAAGATGTCCACAGTCCAGATGTTGAATCGTAAAGCGCAATCGCTTAATTCGCCGTAGATGTTTCTGGCATACATACCGGCTTGTATTCACACGATATCGTGCGAACCTTCCTGACCGATCGGCCAGGCGGAAGAGCCGAGTACTTCCGACTAATCACGAAGACCTTTTCGGCTGACGGGTTAGGCCGCGTGGTGGGGATGAAATGCGCGCGGTCGTCGAGGCCGGCTGTCAAACGGCAGTCTGTGTTGAGACTTCTTGCGGTTAAAGTCTCCGCGCACGTTTTCTTTGTTGTCGCAGCGGATCTTGCGGTTGGTTATTTTTTATTGCCGGAGGCATTTTTTCACTTGACGGCACTTTGTATTTTTCCGTATGTCGAGCGCTGGGTGCTTCGAGCTATTGGAAATTTATTGTGTTCGTTGGACGACTCGGTGCGTGTACGCTGTTTCTGTACGTGAGTGCTAAGTGAAAATATAAACACGTTCTCTTGTCTGTCCTCGTGTAAGGTGTGGGGGAAAAAAGAGAAAGGAAGAACTGTCTGCGCCATTGAGAATATCGAGTAAGCCGGACCAGCCGAAAGGGAACGGGTTGGCCTGCGTGGAAACCAATTACGTTCGGACGCCATGGGAAAGGTCAGTACCGAATTATTTCCATCGGCTGCTATACTCGTGTTCTTGCGTAGTGTACTTTCGAATTTTGTCACTCATAGTCGACGGGCTTCTGACGTTCTGGCGGGAAAATTCAAATTGACAAATTGAACAAGTTTACAGTGCGGTCTGTCAGCATTCTTTTTTAAATACTGTTTTAACCTTCGCTTCCAAGAACAACTTACGCACGTGGTCCCGAGTGTGTGGCATACATGCGTTCTCATCTCATCTCAATTGACACTTGTGCACGACTCATTGGTCACGTTACGTAACTGATACGTTTGGACGTTGAAGTGAAAGTCGAAGTATTAGATATTTTTTTTTTCCTCTTGACATTCCAAGTCGCTAATTTACAGTTGCGACTGGTTTTCCATAGGTATGCATCAGCTTGTAGTATGTATAGGTGCGAATGACGTCACCTATGCTTTTTTTTATTTACTTAGCAAAAGCCAATGAAGTTTTTATTTGTCCACGAGGACTTTCAAAGATTTATTGCTTACGGCGCATCGCGTAATAGTATTTTGAAAACTGTGCCGAAAAGCAGCACGCAATCTCGTTAGAAAAAAGAATTTAATAATTTTACCAAGGCAAACAGCGTTAACCGGTTTGTCGGGAAAGTCGACGGTATCCGTCTGTTAACGTAACGAACCCGGGCGAAAGTTCGAAATACGTTGGTTGGTAAGCGTGCAAAAGTTGATTAACGAAGTTTGAAGAAAAAGGGGGAGTAAAAGTTGACTCGTACGCGACAGTTACGTTACTACTCGGCAATATGACTTGATGATATTTTATTTTAACCAATTCTCACACCCGAAACGAATATGAAGTTTGACGAGTCCTATGTGAATTGACCTTTAAACTTCGTAACGTTATTTCAGATGACCTGTCATTCAAATCCCAAGTGTCACTATTCTACTTTTATTAGCCTTTAGAAGACTTTTATTAACTTCGATATTATCTATTTACCCTGGCACTGGCAAACGACTTCAGTTGCATCGCCTCGGGGATTTAATTAGCGAAAATACTTATTTCGGAACAATCAGTATCGCGAGCGTGACGCGGATAATTATTCGTGTTTGTTTCGTGAAATTCAAACGTGCTTCGTTACGCATCGCGAGACGGGCAATGTTTTACAATGAAAAAGATAAATAAAAAAATGGAAAGTGACAACACGGTATTTAGTACCGGAAGATGTCATTGGCTCTTTTGTCTCGTGTGTATATATACACACACGTATCAGCGAACGTTGTCCATTACGGTGCATTTCCAATGTATCGTCGTTTCGTCACACTCGTTTCCACGGCAGTCACTCGAGACTTTAACGGTGATGCTGGAGATTTTGTGGTTTTATCGCGTCACACGTCAATTTTATCGTCAATTTTAATCGTTGGCTTTCGATGCTCATGCTTACTAATCCTATTGGAAACTCGCCCTGTTTTACCTCAGCTAATTTTACATTGGACCATCTGCATTATCTCATCAACCCGCTATGGTCATTTTACTATTTCGAAGTGACGCAGCAGCCCACTCGTCTTACGCAAATCAGACTGTCAGTTCCGAGAGAAACCGTAGCTGTCAGTTTGCATAAATTCTGAAGTTACTTGAAAACTTGCATACACACATCTATATATATATATATATATATACAGTACTTGCGATAAACTTTCTGTGACTGTGTAAAGAGCATAGCGGACACGTCGAATAATGTATATTTTATCGAAATCTTTGATAAGGACTTATTTGATGGGTGGGGGTGGGGGGTGGGTTAAATATTGAAGTATCATGTAAGAATTTTTAAAAAATAATTCGAAATTCAATGCATCGTATGTAATTGTAAATTTTTGTTTTAATTATCGATCCCAATTGTCTTTATTAATTCATGGGATAAGTTTGTATGCTCATTGGTTGACCAGGGGGGAGGGAGGGTGGAAGGTAGAGGCGGCATGGTACTCGTTACAATTTCCTTCAGCGATTCAGCCGAATGGCGAATACTCAACGATGCCACTCGACGACCAGACTGGGAAATAGGGTTTTCACAGGAACAGATTGTTCCTGCGCGAGATAACAAGGCGGACGTGCATAGGAGCGCGTCGGATGCATTATGTGGGAATTCGTAGCAATTATCGCGCGCGTCGACGTTACTCCCGAGACGTTTACGAAAGACGACCGAGGAAGGATTCGCTCGAGCAGTGACGTCACACGGCAAAAAACT
>NW_014333216.1:499662-502677 GCF_000341935.2 Cephus cinctus | reverse complement strand
ATTAACGCGATCATCAAATTGTACCCCCACCCTCCAAATTCTTCTCCCGACGAAGATTGGAAAATAATTTGAAATTTTTTTATTAATTTTCTTTTTCGCAGCCAATTCATACCGTAAGTGGATATCGATACTCGATCGGCTGGTACATCGCTATGCCTGAATAAATACTTAGTCTGACTCTTAGCGCATTATTGATTTGTCGAGTCTCGCTGCACAGAGGAGAGGAGCCGTATTCGCAGGGGCTGCGGGTTAATCCGGCCTTGCGAAGCCTCCGCTCGGCTTTCCATTGGTCTGTAGCTCCTTTCATTCGTCTGTTCCGTTAAATACGCTTGCGCATGCGTAATGCGGGACGCGTGTGTACATACGTAGACCGGCGAAAAAAACAGATAGCCACCCCGCCGAACCAACCCTCTTGGCACCCCTGGGCTGCTACGTACCACTTATGCCCCGGGGTACCGAGAGTGACAGGAGTCTAAAGAAATACGGATGGGACGATGAACGGGGAGCGGGCTCTGCGATTTTGCCAATTTTTTTTTTTTTTTTTCTTTTTTTTTTTTCTTTCAGCCAGAATCGCGTAAACTACGCGCTGGGGTTGATGCGAAAATTTTGCTATGAAATTGCTTTCGCCAAATTTCATTCTCTATGCTTCCATTTCGTTATCCTTGATCGTCAGCCGACGGTTTATCGACTCGATGCCAATTTTTGAAATGTTTGTCGGTTTCAATTTTTTTTTTTAAATTTTTTTTAATTTTATACACCGCCCACTTTACTTCTCGCAACAGTACCGGCATTTCGAAGGTGCTTTGTCAAGCTTACGCGAGTCTCGTACGAGGCCAGGGGATATGAACGCTCGTTTCGTGTAACGCTGGGTAGGGTAATTTTTAACCGAGAAAAGAGATGGCTCTTTTACGAGCTTCCACGAGACGTGAAAAGAGACGGACCTTTTTTTTTTATGCGTTTGAGGTGGGTACACTTGGAAATTTTAAATTGCTATCCACATATGTAATTCGTATATATATATATATATATATATATATATATATATATATATATATATATATATATATATATATATATATATATATATATATATATATATATATATATATATATATATATATATATATATATATATATATATATATATATATATATATCGTAAAAGTGACGAGGATTATTTATCAATAAAAATTCACATCCTATTTCCACTGCTGCTGCACGTTTCTATACTTGTTGCTAGTCCACGTGTACGCAGGTGACTCTATGTCTGTATATATATATATAACTTTATATTACTTTACTTATTGCACAACAATTTTCTAGAGTCACTTTACCGGTTTGTCTACTATTGAACGTCCTTGCTCGCCGCATTTTGTCTTTCAGTAACCCGACTCGCTTCAACGTCTCTCGTTACTCGCTACGCTCAACACGTATCGTCTCGAGCACCAATGTGCTAATGTGCTTTTCGTTAATGGGAGCCCGCCATTACGCAATTCGCAATACGCACGAAAATTCCCTTGACAATATTCTCTGTGATATTTCCCCATTGATATATTGTACATATATAGGTATTATTTATATATTTTTTTTTTTAGAGGGGGCATCCCCCCACCCAAGACCAGTTTCTCGCTCTAATTTATCACTGCTACCAACAATGACTCGTAATTGTCGGTTTTCGCGGCTCATTGATTCGCTTGACTGTTGCGCGATTGGGTGAAAAAAAACGTATATGCGCCGATGACGCAATCCGATAAAGTCGCGTTTCATACGTACGCGCTATTTGTAACGGTGGGAGGTGAAATCTTTGTAAAGTAATTCGTTTACCTCGTAGTTACGTTTACTCGGTGCCTTTGAGATTTAGGATTGTAAATCGCGAACGAGGTCGTCGTTTGTCGCTGAGATTTGGCATCTCAAGGCTTCTCGTAGTCACACTGAGTCAAGTTGGACAGCTGTGACGTGCTGGGTTATTTGACAAGTAAGCTTGTGGGGGGACTGTCAGTCCTTGGTGAATCTATTTGAATGCTCGATGTAAACTGAGGTAGGATTATATATATATATATATATATATATATTTTTTTTTTTCAGAATTTTTACAGTCGACGAAAAATATTCTCCAACTCGGATACGGCTGTTTCTCTGTAACTTCATGACTATTAGAAAGTCGTTGAGTCGAACGTGAGTCGAGTGTCTGGACCGAATGGAAGTGTCGTTTTCCATTAACTCGATCCAATTATAAACCCATTGAGTCTGCGCGCGGGCCATATTAAAGAGCGTTTCTTAATGCGGCCTTTTTCGAAATTTTTATTTTTATATATTTTTTTGTATCGATTTTGAAAAAAAAAAATATATATATATACTCAGGGTGAGTCACCCTAGAATCCGAATCTGGGTGGAGCCTCCCGGTGCACCAGGTGCGCGATTCTCCAATCAGGTAACTCGCGCCTATAGGCAAGGTGTTCTTGATATCGTTTTGTAAACATGTCAGGGTACCGATCCACACTACAGTTTTCTATTGCCCGTAGCTCCTACGGGTAATCCGATTGGAGAATAACGCACCCGATACATACGGAGGCTCCTCCCATACTCGGAGTCTAGGATGAGTCACCCTGTATGCGTATATATTCATTAAGTAAAATTTCTAGCCACGACATATTCCTTTTATTCTGCGGATTCGTCGGACGGTAAGGAAAAAAAAAAAATGAAAGTAACCGCGATAACGAAATAGCCATGCTTCGTAGGTACTAGTTTTTAATATAAACTTAACGAAAATTTTGGATATCACGATAGAAAAGAAAAAATATTAGTCAGTTTCAGCCATTTTCACTGAAAGTGAAGGTAATGGACGTTTTTGTTTCTCTCTTTCAGATTCATCAATGATCCATTCTTATCCACGTCCCACGCACGGATCATCTTTCCGCATAGGTGAGTCTGTCGAGTGAGCGAAAGTGAAAAATTTTCACTTTTTTTTTTTTTTTTTTTTTTTTTTTTTTTTTTATCCATCTCAAAACCACATAT
>NW_014333216.1:493381-499620 GCF_000341935.2 Cephus cinctus | reverse complement strand
AAAATTTTTACTTTTTTTTTTTTTTTTTTTTTTTTTCTTTCTTTTTATCCATCTCAAAACCACATATCGGTCGCTCGCGGATTTTATCGCGGGGGCAACGGGATTAATTGGTATGAAAAAAAAAAATTGTACGAGACTCTGCGATTGTCCAATTAACAAATGACTTCGCTCGGCGCGACCGGTGCGAATTATGGAGGCCGCGTACGTATATCATATGATGCTGCATTATTTATCGTATCTTCTCTCTACCTTCCGGGACACGACCGAGTTTCTGAGAGGACACGTGTGCGATATTCACGCACGTGGACGTGACGCTGTGCGTGCGTGAGCTTTTTACTGATAAGAGATTTTTTTTTATCATGTCACGCATCAACACCAAGGACGGCACGAATGCCACTTACGTGGAGTGGCATGCGAAGTGTTATTCCTCCCCCCCCCCGACCTTCATATATCCCCTGGACACTTAAAAAAACTATCCACCCCCCATACCATGTGATTTCGAAAAATTGGGCGAAGAATTTTTTTTTTTTTCAAAAAATCACACGTGCACGCATAAGTGATAAGAAACCAGATTGTGCAGCAATGACAGGAGTGATCGTGGCAACGAAAGGGCGAGATATATCGAGTTTATCAAGGTCAGAGTTTACGATGCAGAAAAAAAAAGTAAATTTATGAAAAAAAAAATGTAAAATTTATTGTCTCGTTATCAGCCGTTATCTTTAATTACGTGGTAGTAACGTTAATATATATAGCTCGCGTTTCCGGCGTCGAGAATTTATTAATCTCGCGTCTGCGACCTCTGATTGCGAGTTTCTTGGTTGCCAAGGAAGCGGGAGACGGTTTGTCGTTTAAATTTTTTTTTTTTTTTGAGATATTTAATTCGGATTAGGAAAAAAAAGGTCAGCAATCGGAGTCACGGATTTTAATTACGAAGCGGATATCCTTAGTTGGGCACGTAGGTATTACTTACTGACTTGGGAAAAGGCTTCGCGACGGTATCCGAACGGAGACCGTGCGTGATGGATTTTAACAGTGTAAAACGGCCTTTGAGTCAGGGAACTCGGGGAATCCTGATGACTGACTGACTCTGCCTTACCGACCGGCACGAACTTACCGACGTTCAGTCGCCGATGTAGCCTGGCGAGGGGGATGCGTTGTGCGATGGTAGTTAAGCCGGGTTTACATATGGCTGAGATTTCGCGGAGATTATTAATAACCAAGCGAATGTACGTATATGTTTTACGGGACTGTGGACCGGGCTTAAGGTTTGAGCGAGGCCAATTTTCTGGAGTTTCGGCGGTACCGCGGGTTAGCCGCTAGTGGACGGTATATATGTCAATTAAGCGGCAGGTCGGTGTTGTCTCTTGACGAATTTTGGAGAAAATTTTTTCGTTTTTATGCCAAATTCAAACGGAACGTCAATCGCGACTACGTTATGTCGGTTGATCGATTTTGGTTAAGTTTTGACAAAATTTTGATTTTTTTTTTTATAAACACCGTGGGTATGCTTACAATCGTGACTAGCTTGGCGCTTGGCCATCTACTTTAAATACATGGTGAATAAATATGTGCGGATAGAAAAATTTCGTAGAGATATATCTAAATATCAGTTATACGCTGGTAACGGGAACCATGTTGTTTGAAACTTTTTGACGGGGCTGTACCGTCATTTTTTATTTTTAACGACAAACATCGAATGGCTGTTTCGGCAAAAACCGGACGAACAATTGAAATAAACGTATTAACCGTGAAATAGGTTATGCCAATTTGAATAATAACAATGATCTGTCCTTTTTACTCGAGCTCGTTTCGACCAAGTCTATCGATAGCTTATCAATCGTTTTGTTTTCCCGAGAGACACCGCATTTAATGAGGCGTTTAAATTTTACCGCCAATTTCACTACCAGGAAGTCTCATTCAATCCATTTGATTCGGATTTGTCGCAGTGCTATTGCTACCAACTATTTTGTTACTGTCGTATGTCTTAATAGTCTAATGTAATATAATATATATTTATGTATATTTTGTTGCATGACGTGATAAGCTGGATGGAGGTCCGCCTGGGAGTAGTCGAAAAATAAAATTTCAGACCTGATTTTTTTTACATATATTGTATAATTGGTATCCCTGATTTATCAGTTCGTCGGTATCCGGTATCCGATCAATATTTCTAATTTTTCGAAAATTCCTAACCCTCGAGCGCGACCTGGTGATTCGAGTTGGAAATAAATTATAACGAGGAATTCCGGCCAACCCGTAATATATATATACGCAGTACAGTCTAATCGACACGTGGGGATAACTTTAGCCTTGCTGAAAAAAACATGTGATCTCGCGAATTGTACCATCGGTATATACCTGCTTGGCAGATCAGCCAGTCTTGCGAATTGCAAGTGAGAGTGAGAGAGAGAGAGAGAGGAGGAAGCCAACTCGTCAAGTTACTCCTAAAATTGCTCATCTCGTTGCTCATTGACAAAATTACCAGTTTCATTTCTCTCGCAGCCAGTATACCTATACACAGTTTTTTTGTTGTACATATACCTATAGCTCTACAAGCAAAGCGAAGCCTTGAAGCCCGCGTCATCGATCGAGCAGAACGTTCGAATCGGTGCTTCGATTTCGCTGACTTGATCTGGACATTACGGCAACGCATCGATACAGATTCAACTTTGTCCGCCTGAAGTCGCTAATGGTTCGTTAAAATTGCACTCGCGCAGCTGGATTTCCCGTGGATTATTAGTCATAAAAAAAATAGAAACAATTAAAAATCTTTGGCAACTGTCGCGCGTATTTATAAATAAATTTAAAAAAAAAAGTATTGTCGTACGACCTTGAAAAGAAGTCACGCTCAGTGCAGTACCGACGGGTCAAGGGTCATCATCGGTATAATGCCACGTAATTAGATGAAAGAAATTCAAAAAGCCATGATCTACGCGTAATAGACGGGTGCGTCATTCTTATTATTATTCTCATCCGTCCATTTCCTACAGGTATATATCGTATCTTCCTACCAGCACTTCTAACGCAAAGCACATTAATTACGAGCAATCGGACGATTAACGACGATTACAGGGTTAACAATGACCTCGTGACCCCCCTTCTTCCCCCTTTGTCAAGCTATCATTGCAATCGAGCGACTCGTCGCTGGCGCCACATAAAAATGCATCCTGATGGCTATACTGCCTTCGTGCCGCATTACACGCGTACAGTGCATGCATATCTATATATTACGTGTAACGCATAGTTTCGTAAATTCTCCGGTGGAAACATCCTATACCCCGTGTTAGCTAACTTCGATCCAATTACTGCAGTCTATTACGGGTGACTATTATACATTAGGAAACCTTGTTCGGTCTTACGCTGTACAGTATAGCCATAACCCTACAATGAGCGGCCCTGTATACTTTAGCTGTTACCTATTGTTAGAATCCGGTGGCGTTAGAGTGGCGCCACCGTCGATATTCTTTATTCGCCCGCGCGGGACTCGTGGGTTTCGGGACTCTGTAACGCGCTACACCTCTGGTAACGGGTTTTCAGGAAGACGTTACCTAAGACTTTTCAAGTGGGTTATTAATAGCGACTACCAGTGCGTGTTCGCAATGCATACACTGAGTGTTATTATTACAGAGTGGTCGATCGGAGTATAGCTGCTAGCTGCTAGTGATATATATATAGTATATTTATTTTCTTTTAATGGACTACTGCGAATCGTTTATAGCCCCACTTGGCAGATGGGTATCGGTCGTATGAGCTTGTAACGATTTTGTGACTCTGCTCCAATCCCCATGCGGGTACAATTTTTAATGACGTAATACATTGTACGTTGCGTCATAGGGTGTCCGTAACGCGCGATGGCTCGACGGTGCGTCTGAAATTTAAATTCATTGCTGATTTCGATCCTGGAAATTTATTTTGGTCCATACTGCTTTGGCATGAAAGAAGATTTATTTTTATAAGCTTTTCGTTGATTTTATATATGATTTATTACATAGCACTGTATTTAACGCAAGGTGGACAGCGGATAGGATGCCGCGACCTCTTATTAATCATTTGGATCCTTATCGATTGACTCTCGTGACCTTTGACCCAGGGACAATTTTTTGATACGGTTTATCCGCGGGTTCACGTCATGAAGCGATCTTCAGTCGGATTAAAATGTTATTTACGGATTTTCCTTGGGGATCGTTTTTTTTTTTTTTTTTATTTTATTTTCGGTTTTACGATTTATCACGGCGATTTTTTTTTTCCGAGAACTTCAATTCTGATTTATGTCCTGTTATCGTTCTTATCGCGTCTGGCGTCAGGCAGTGGGACGTTTATTTCTGTCTTCGCCCAAAAATCTTGCCGGTCTATTATACGACCCTTTAATCCTTTGTATTCGTTGGGTTTATTCCTGGGATATTAGGGATGCTGTGTTATTTGTGCTACTAAGTGAATAGGATTTTGGTACCGTTGGCGGTGAACTTGTCTCTGGGACAATTTGACTGTGTGACTTTTGCGACGACCATCGTATACGCAAGCAACATACTAGGTATATGATCGAATTATACACGGCGTAAGATGTATTAATTTTGTAGCCCTGAATTTTTTTTCCAAATTTTGAATAGGATTTTTTTTTCGTATGACGTAAATTGGACTGTCAAGAAATGCAGTGATCGTCACGACTCAACTGAAAGCATATGGCGCAAGGGTGTGGCGAAGATTGGGAGCGAACAATTCGCATGAGAAAATTGCCGGGAAATTTTTCTTGGCACGAACCTTTAACCCGGGGAGCTTTAGGTAAACCTACCTGAATCCATAAATTCTACGAGGATATTCACGTGGAATACGTTTTCATGGCAGCTGCAGGTAAGGATATGCAATCCCGTCTGATTTATGGACGAGAATTGCGTTGCGTCTGGCCTTTCGGTTAACGGGCGAAATTGCAAGATGTCTTCTGGATTCGGTAATGCGAAACTAGATCGATCAATCGTCACCTGTCATTGGCAAAAATTGCAAATTCTTTCGAAATATTTTCAGCGCACGGTTACAGTGCGCGCGATGGATTATTCATATATATATCTTATAGTTGATATGCATATACGAAATTTTGTAAAAAAAAAAAAAAAAAAAATTAAATTTTATACAAGTATTTTTATCTCGTATTATTATATAGTCTTGTGGTTTGCGTATATCCATGACTGCAATAGGTAAAATCTTATGCAAAGTCGAACGGTCCATTTGGAAATATAGATGATTCATATGGATGAAGCATTGTTTGATTTTACTGTCACGTAAATTTTTTAAAAAAAAAAAAAAAAAAAATTAAATTTTATACAAGTATTTTTATCTCGTATTATTATATAGTCTTGTGGTTTGCGTATATCCATGACTGCAATAGGTAAAATCTTATGCAAAGTCGAACGGTCCATTTGGAAATATAGATGATTCATATGGATGAAGCATTGTTTGATTTTACTGTCACGTACAATTCTACTGATATCACGCACGTGGTATTAAGGAACCGGATGCTTCAATGAGTCCAGGACGTCACGCACTCGATTCTTTAACATCCGATTTCACGTGCGCGCCCAAGAGAGTATTTTCCCCGGATTTTAAAATTTTTACATTTATTATATTCTTTGAGCCAAACAGTTTTTATGCACTTTCGGATGCACCCACAATGGACGAAAAATTTTATGATTCTCATATCGGCGATTGGCAAAGCACCCGAGTCCTCGTTTCGCGATTTTTCCCATTCACGTAAAGTTATGACGCATCGACGGAATCTGCGAGCGGAAACCAATGCAGGAAACGGTTCCTGCGTTCGGGCGCTTATGGAGCGCTTATGCACTGCGGATACGACGTGGATACAGTGCATACGACGCTATAAATTTTTCACAATGAAATTTGGATGTAAATTTGAAAAAAAAAGTCAATAGCTATACCACATTTTTATGACCGTAGCAGCACATACGTAACAATCGATTAACCTAAATTACCCAAAAACGATCGAACGCCCGCTCATTGATATTTCACGAACTTTTCTTTCCCATGGTCAAACAACGTTTTCGATTAATAAAAAATTCAGTTACGTTAAACCTACTTTACGCGTTCAGCGATAAGGCCCAAGTGCTGTACAGTTCATTATCAAGGTCAGTTCTAACGAAGTGAAGAAACGAGGATAAACCATTTTTTTTTACTGATAATTCACTCGTACCCATTCGCCATGCACGCACCCCCCCTCCCCTCCCCCCCCC
>NW_014333216.1:491912-493099 GCF_000341935.2 Cephus cinctus | reverse complement strand
CCCCTCCCCTCCTTCCCATATATCCTGGACTGCAACCAAAGGAGATCGCGAGCAACTTCCTGCTCGTGGAGATTTCGGTGAATTCGGGGGCGTAATTCGTGGGCGTCGACTCATTCTCTCCCGATAACAGCCGGCGACACGTGTGATGTCTGGCGCGTCGTATCGTTTAAGCGGCTTTGCGTTATAACGAATCCGTCAGCCAGTAACCTACGTGCACGTATGGCCGAACGTTACCGATGCTGAGCAGAGCCAGCAGCAATGTACGATATCCTTGATATATAACAGCACGCCCGGTATAACTGTATATATAGGAGTCTCGGGCATTATCCTCCTGATAACGGGATTCTTGTCCGCGAAGCCACTATCAATCATATCCCACCGGTATATTCGAACATACATATATATATATATATATATATATATATATGAAACGAGAGAGAGAAATCCATCATTTACCATCGGTCGATGAACCATAGTCAATGATCTTTTAACGAAGCTATTAGACAAACGATGCGTTTCGATCGATGACCGCAGATAAGTGTTTTTATTTTACGTTGTTATCGTTACATTTTTTTCTTACTGATCCGACTGTACCTTCGTTCTACGTAAGAATCGTCATTACGTTCCTTGATCTATGTCGAATTGTCATTCTAACTTTTGTTCGTCTTAACTCTCTCGTTCTCTCTTCACAAAAGCTATATATATATATATGTATATATATATATATATATATATATATATATACCGACACAGTGATGGCGTAACATATCCCAGATACCTCTCTTTAAAAAAAAAATATATATATATATATATATATATATATATATATATATATATATACCGACACAGTGATGGCGTAACATATCCCAGATACCTCAGATAACGCAGTTCCCATTAGCTTCCTGTCCCTTGATAAATTTCAAGCACGTTAACGGTGATCGTTGATCTACGCAAGTAGGAGTAAGCGACGCGACAGGACACTCGGCTCTCACGGAAGCGCTGGTTTTGATGCGTTTGGTCGTCATGACGATGGGCTATCGATTCTCTTCTCGCGCCTCGACAATCCCTCTTGGTCTCTTCGGTACCCATTCTGGTAGCGGACCTCCTGCCAGTACTCTGTTGGCTGCCTCTTGCCATCCTCGTTGCCCGCAGTTGACGCTTTTTCTCGTACCCCCCCCCCCCCCCCC
>NW_014333216.1:455923-491844 GCF_000341935.2 Cephus cinctus | reverse complement strand
CCCCCCCGCCCCCGCGCGCTCAGTAAGCATCTTGCAGAACGCGTCACACGGCCCTGACAGTAGATATAGCACGTATATAGCCAGACAGTAAGTAATGTCTCCATGCGCACGGGCAGTAGCTACGGCCTGTATGTAGTCAGCCCCTCCAGTAGGTACGACACGTATGTGGCCAGCCACGTGCATAAGATGCCACAGGGTCTCTTTGTGGGAATTACGTGCGGCAATTATTTTCATCTGGCTTCTTGATTGTGAAAATTGGACGAAGGGCCGAGGGAGGTAGGAGGGGTCCCGATGTGTGTAATTTTTTTGCTTTGACTTCTGTACGCTTAATATTAAAATGACGATCTTGTCCGTGACACCCCGTATTGCCGGGTCGTGACCTAATGACGG
This sequence comes from Cephus cinctus, assembly GCF_000341935.2. Classification (NCBI taxonomy): domain Eukaryota; kingdom Metazoa; phylum Arthropoda; class Insecta; order Hymenoptera; family Cephidae; genus Cephus; species Cephus cinctus. The sequence continues at coordinate 491,454 of NW_014333216.1, read as the reverse complement.
CGTAGAAATGAGTAAATTTGTTTTGTAAACTCTGTGTGCGAGCAGAGGATTTAAATTTAAAAAAAAAAAACGGGTTATCGGTACACCGTAAAAGGTATTTATCGACGAAAAGAAATTTTGTAAATTTTTATTATCAAATTCGTGACGCGCCCTGAGATACCTGTAAGTCTGCCTCTCATGAAAATCGACTGCGAACGTGGAGCCGAGCTCGCGTCGTAAAGCATTTGATATTACGTCTTTCGGTTGGATGATCTGGACCATATTTGTTCTCGCCTTGTACAAACGTAAATAGTGTATGTTCTGTGGATATTCCTCGTATGCATATATCAATGTGTTCCCATTAATCATTCCGCTTCGGATCGCCACGCAAATCGCTGCAATTAGTTGGCATTTCCATTGCGCGACGATTAATTTGATTTCTAAACTTTTCTCTGTATATAGATATACAGTCTATAGGACGCGAGCACGTATGCTAAGCCAGACGTATTACTGTGTCGGGTTACACGTGGAGGCTGGTCGTCCTTTGTTTAACGGGTGGCGAAATAATAACGACCATTGAATTTCGCGTATGACGTCAATCGTCTCCAGATTTCGTATCTTCGCGATTGTCGCTACCCGACGAGGGCGCCTTTGATTTTTTCGTCGAGACGGGAGAGAAAGTGGAATCGGAAGTGGATGAAGGGGGGCGACGCGAGTGGAGGGGGAAATGGTTGAATGAGGGGGGGGAATGGTTGAATGAGGGGAGGGGGCCAAGGAAAATTCTCAATATTAAAGCTCAGTACACACTGACGAAACGTAAAGTCAGTCTGCAAGTAGTCGGACGTGTCCTAATGATCTCTGGACCCAATTTGGATGCTGGGTCCGGTTATCAAAGTATTGCGGGATCTTTGATCCAAGCTCTTTTTCAGGATCCGATTGCTATTTGGATTCCTGAAAAAAAAATTTTCTTTGTTTCCATTATCTCCGATCTGTTTTATACAGTGGACCAAAGAGTCGCGTGCTCTGTTCGATCTTATACTGGGGTAGATGCTGTCTTGTAGTGGAATTTTTTAATTATCGATATTGCAGCTTTCTACTGTATCTCGAATTTTACTCGGATGACTGCGACTAATTGGATTTACGCTGACGCTACGTTTTAATTAATCCGCCTTAACGCGACGCGGCAAACGAAGATTAACGAGGTCTTCGGAGGAATTTCTGCGTGGGGATCTCGATAGGTACGAGACGCGCGAGAGAGATTGTCGTCGGTATCGTTTCAACGGTTTTGAAAAAAAAAAAAAAAAAAAATTTTTTCCCTTTTTTCCCACAATTACGGTAAAACGTCTTGCCGAGTCTTTACGATCGTTTTCACGTGTCCGCTTTACGTCTTAACGGTAATTGAAGGCTAATTACGCGTTATCCTCGTATTGCGTGTTTAAGGAGGCCCGCTGTGACGTCACTGCGCACATTTGCACGCAAGTGTCAATCTACAGAGGAGTGGTACAGGGGTGCGTGTCATTGCTAATCATCCTTACGGGTCGAACGTGTCAGATAGCAGTCGCATCGTTTATTACAGGACTTGATAAATGGTCTTTGTGTTTGTCTTTTTTTTTTTTGGCAAACCTCGCAAATAATCTCTCAATTAATGGGACAATAAATAATTGATAACGATCGGTGCGCTAAAGAAACTTTTTACATATATATTTTTCTTAACACTAAATTTACCGAACCCGTCACTTTTACGTATATCCAATTTCACGTTTAACCCTTGAACTCGAGCCTGGGGTAAATTGCGAAATCGCACCAGCCACTGTGAAATTTGAAGGCGCGCGACGGAGGCGTGCAATTAAATAACCAAAGTAACGAAAATCATAAGTATTATTTTTTTCGGCAATTCCTATCTACATCGATAATCAATGTTCGCAAATCTATTTATAAAGGACCCACACATGTATCGCGCTCTGTTGCTGTCGGTTACGTAATTACGTATAAAATTTTTTTTCCACTCTTGCACCTCGTAAAAAATTTTATTCTTACACGTCAAATAATTATTGTTGATTTGGAGGATTTTAATTTTTTTTTCTTTTATCAACTTCTCGTTCCTACACAATGAATTTTTCCTAACTCGACAACAGCAGGCATATTCGCTCGTCTCCTGTGTAAGTCGCCTTTCTCCGGCGTTTCTCGTGGGACGTTAAAGGCCGCTTTTCAATGCGCTACAGAAGAAAGCTCACGTGACTCGTGTCGCAAGCAATAATGCGTCCGAAAATAGTACGTCCCACTTTGTCGGACCCACCGGCATTAATCATCGTCGAGGGAAACCGAAAATAGCCGAGGAAGGATAATGTTCACCTTCTATAGCTATATAAATATGTATACATACATATATGTACATATACGTATACACCTGAAATCAACCGTGCGACTATTAATTTTGCATCGTAATTACTCCCATAGCCGCCGCCCCCCCCCCGACCACCTCTCTCGCCCCACCATAAAATTCAGCTGTACAATTCACGTCCGTTATCTGCCAATACGCGAACAAAGAACCAATGAAAATCGGCGCAATCGGTACGTGACAATTATTAAAGACAACGCGGCCAATAAAAACAGAAGGACGAGGAGGCAATCGGCGATAACGAATTAACGAGCCGATTCTAATTGAATCGCGTGATTCGTTAAAAAACAAAAAAAAATGATCGTAATAATTGTTACCCGTGACGTAGCAGGTATCGTTAATATTATCTTTCATAAAAATATCTTGTACGTGTCTCCGTTTTTTGTTGTCTCTGTCTCTGTCTCTGTCTCTGTCTCTGTCTCTGTCTCTGTCTCTGTCTCTGTCTCTGTCTCTGTCTCTGTCTCTGTCTCTGTCTCTGTCTCTGTCTCTGTCTCTGTCTCTGTCTCTGTCTCTGTCTCTGTCTCTGTCTCTGTCTCTGTCTCTGTCTCTGTCTCTGTCTCTGTCTCTGTCTCTGTCTCTGTCTCTGTCTCTGTCTCTGTCTCTGTCTCTGTCTCTGTCTCTGTCTCTGTCTCTGTCTCTGTCTCTGTCTCTGTCTCTGTCTCTGTCTCTGTCTCTGTCTCTGTCTCTGTCTCTGTCTCTGTCTCTGTCTCTGTCTCTGTCTCTGTCTCTGTCTCTGTCTCTGTCTCTGTCTCTGTCTCTGTCTCTGTCTCTGTCTCTGTCTCTGTCTCTGTCTCTGTCTCTGTCTCTGTCTCTGTCTCTGTCTCTGTCTCTGTCTCTGTCTCTGTCTCTGTCTCTGTCTCTGTCTCTGTCTCTGTCTCTGTCTCTGTCTCTGTCTCTGTCTCTGTCTCTGTCTCTGTCTCTGTCTCTGTCTCTGTCTCTGTCTCTGTCTCTGTCTCTGTCTCTGTCTCTGTCTCTGTCTCTGTCTCTGTCTCTGTCTCTGTCTCTGTCTCTGTCTCTGTCTCTGTCTCTGTCTCTGTCTCTGTCTCTGTCTCTGTCTCTGTCTCTGTCTCTGTCTCTGTCTCTGTCTCTGTCTCTGTCTCTGTCTCTGTCTCTGTCTCTGTCTCTGTCTCTGTCTCTGTCTCTGTCTCTGTCTCTGTCTCTGTCCCTGTCCCTGTCTCTGTCTCTGTCGCTGTCCCTGTCCCTGTCCCTGTCTCTGTCCCTGTCTCTGTCCCTGTCTCTGTCCCTGTCCCTGTCCCTGTCCCTGTCTCTGTCTCTCTCTCTCTCTCTCTCTCTCTCTCTCTCTCTCTCTCTCTCTCTCTCTCTGTTATAATGTATAAATATGTCTCTATATGTATAAATAGTGCACGAGATGCAAGTCGATCCACCTGCTGGACCCGACTGCGACTTGTCGTTTGTCATCCGTCTGATAAAATGAACGTCGCTCCACGGCATCGCCGATGAGCTATGACGTCGAGGTCTCGCCGTACCTTGGACCAATCTCTTTTATGGAAACCCGCCGTTTTATCGATTGCATCCGAGCCCGGCGGACAGAAGGAAGATTTTGCGAACGCTTATGCGCAGCTATGGACAACTTTTGTAATTACCTTTCGTCACGTTCATAAATAACGTCACTCGCAATCGCTTTTATCTGTGCTTGATTTTGTGACCCACTCGTGCGTCGTATACGTACGTCGTATTTTCTCCGATAGTGTCGGCCTGTATCAAATTGGCAGTCTTGCTGCAATTTTTTTACGTCACCGCTGACCAATGCTATGTTTCTTTTTTTTTTGTATAGGACCTTTATCTTCGTGGGGAACAAAATTTTTTTTGAAAATTTAAAAAACATTTTCTAATCAATCTTATGCGTCCGCTTAACGCTCTCTTTTGGGGCTTTTCAAGTGATTCCCGTTAGCTGGCCGAAACGACGATTTTACTGCAATGCGACGGGCTGTTCCTTGCATCGAGTGCAGTTGCACTTGCGATCGGATATTGAGACTCCGCTGAGAATAGGGATACTCGAGAAGAGAATAACAAGCGTCGAGGACATTCCTGTAGTCGGGTCTGGTACGGTTTGAGGAAACGTTGAAAATTGTTCAATTATCGTAAACGCAATTTATGTGGAATCTTATAGTCATATGTTGTCGTTAGCGAGTATGTTTATATTATGAGGTCGTACCACGTGCATTTAGCATGGTGGCATTGTGGATTTATGTCACTGTGCTCTTGGATCAGGGAGTTGAGATGAATTTTTGATGATTTTTTTTTTTCAAAATCGAAAAAAAAGGAAACTTTTTTTATTTTAAAAAATGTTCCAACGCTGTACCCCGTCTACTCTGTCCGCACTCTTTCGCGCTTTAGTATATCACTTTTTATATCTACGTACGACAACACCTCGTTTATCACATTAACCTATTCATCATATTTACCACGTCTCCCATAACCTCTTGTCATACCAACGCATTAACATTGCATTACGTTACGTCACGTATCCACATACTTATACTCGATCTACATGTTGTTCAGCTAAGTCCCGGAATAAATTATTCGTCAAGAGCGAGATATACCTATGTGCTTTAACATGCGGACGAATATATATATATATGTATATATATATTTGCAAAAAAAGAATTGCCAATGCTCAATACCACACAAGTATCATACTGTAATGGAAAAATGGTTTTGGGTTAGATTCGCAAAAGATAAATATTGAAATGTTCAGGGGGTTCGGATTTATTTTCCAATTTTTATGAAAAGGGTTGACACTACCGGTACGAGGGGTAGAAGAGGTTTGGGAAGGGATGAGGAGGATGGAAAGATAGAGTGAAATGAACCGGAAGTAATATTTTTCGAAACAAGTCTCATTTCCGATTAACGTTGTCTCGCAATTTTACATACACATATATGTATATCATGTTACGTTTTTATTTTTGTAATTGAGGAAGCAATTTCGGGACTAAAATCTAACGTAAAGTCGAACTAAACCACTTTCGATCCCCTTGCGGCTATAACGGGTGTTACCGGGTATATCTATTCGGGAGTCTTCGAACTCACGGCAAATGTGACTTCGGCCGGATTACAGGTAATCGTTGGGATGTACGTAACAGGGCGAAAAAACGTGACGTAATTGTCAATGAATGTCGAAGGAAAATATATGGCAGGAATAAAATTCCTTGAAAGTTTTTAACGAGTTCTAAGTGGCGGACACGTGGTCTTTTAATGTCCTTAATGGACGGAAGGGTTGCGTGGCTTTCTGGCTCTGGTTCACGTAGCGCGCTCGTGGCGCCATCTATGCTCCACGGGGTTCCAATGGATACTTACGACTTACGATACTTATCGCACTGTACTATCTTGGACAGCGTAACTTTGTACATAGAAACTCTCACTACTACCCTTGACGTTTTTATTGGTTTCAATGACCTAAGTCAACGAGCGCCATCTTGGGGACCAATCATTTTCACGAGGCGTGTAAAAACGATCTTTTTTTAATCTACCGTGGGATAATAAGCGTGGCAAGTGTGTGCGTTATTCATACTGTCGCTCGTTGCGAATCAGCCCGAAGCAAAGGTAACGTGCCGGTCACTTACGCGGTCTTGACTTTTTGATCACTCGCCACTTATTCCTATCCAATTATGGTTATTAACTAGACTGTACTTATGCTCTATTCGTGTATGGTTATCGTAAATCATTATCCGTAATGCTTGGCCGTTCACATGGTTGCCAGTAGTCGTATACCGAGTACGGCGTAAATGCTGCTCTAATTTATGCCACGTTGCACGAACGCTGTATTTTCATGTAAACGTTTGTATTATCCCTCTTCAAAGGAAATTACATTAAATTATTTGCCACAGACGATTGCATAAGCCGTATCTCGTGGTCTGTCAGTATACAGCTGTGCATTATTGAAATACGCGAATATGTCGGCGAGAATTAATAAAACGATATCCGAAGGTTTTCTATAGTACCGATTGATAACTCGCACGACAATACATATAGCAACACCATTTTTATTGCAGCTCAGTGCTTCAACTTGGACCATAACGTATGTACGGAACACGCGTGTATTATTTTTGACAGATTTCATCGTTTCAAAAATTCGATGCAGAGCGTTGCTCTCATAAAAGAAAAATCATTTACGATACTTCGTATTCGATTTAAAAAAATTTGTTTAATTAACAAAAAATTTTTTAAATCCAAAATATCACGCGATTCTACTTTAACACGAGTGACACGTGTTATCACCTATCTACACAGTCTCCGTAGAAATTTTATTCTATAGAATACCAAGGCCGATTGTCGTCCAATGTGGACTCACCATATAACCATTGTAAATGTATGCGATCCTAGTGCATACAACAGTTTGGAATTCAGTGGCGGAGTAACATAACGCGAGACATATATAGGTATACCGAGTATTAGATAAACTAGCAGCTGGACTTAGCTATACGTATAGGATAGCCACGTACCGGACGTGACGTATATATATGTATGTACGTCCTTAACGAGACTGGAGAAGATGGGAGATAGGTTGCGTACGCGCATATACAGACACGTCATATGCCACGTGCATACCAGTCATCCGTCCTACGTGTTATCAAACGGCGAAATTTGACGATTAGGCTTCTCCTTTTTGTCACTTATGCAATTGCCACTCGTTAACTAATGTGTGTATCAACAATTAGGTTCATCGATGGCGCTGAACTAATCGACGTTTAACACGTTAAGTTGTACGAGATTTTAGTTAGGGCGTGTATACATATATACATATATATGTATATATTTAAAAGTTACTTAATCGGTCCTTAATCCCTTAATTGACTATCGATCAAATTGATTATCGATTAATCCATAGTGTATGTAATTATTTTGCATATTGTTATTATTGCTGCTTTACGTCACGACCATTTTCACGTACAGCCTATTGACGCTTGTTATCGATCTCTCTATTATCATTCGGCACCGACTTGCTGTCGCTGCAGATCCGACGCGTCGGCTCTGTACGGTCTGGTGCGTGTGCGGCTTAACGCGTGCTCTCAGCTGCACATACATACGTAACGCCACTTGGTATACGGACAGCACAGGGCCGTGAGATTTTTTGTAGAAAATTTTTTCGTCGAAAATTTTTGAAAATTTTCCTACGTAAAGTGGTTGTGTTCGATTTCTTTTTTTTTTCTTTTTTTCTTTTTTTTTCTTTTTTTCTTTTTTTCTTTTTTTTTTTTTCTTTTTTTTTTTTAATGCACGAATCCAACCTCACAGCCTCTTCCTACCGATCGATTCTATCTTGGGAGCTGATCTCTTATCCCTTCGAATCTCGTACTACGACTTCGTCTCTATCTCTTTTATCAGCTTCTAGTTCACTCTTCTGAGAGGTATTGATTTATTCATATCTCTATCTCCCTCTGTCCTACGATGAACCCTCGATCCTTTGTTCCCAGTGTTCCTTGTATCGTAAATCGAGTGACCTATTAAAATTTTTATAATTTTTCTTTCTTTCCATAATTCTCTTTTTTTCTTAACGTTCGTAAAATTTAACGTAGCAGTGCTTATCCTACCTCCCGTATATTTCATTCGGTATGTGCAACGCACCTGCAACCGCAGCATCACCTACGATATGCAACTACGCCGGGATACATCGCTGTGGGAACGTCGATTTGCGAGACTCTAAATTTTACGTATCTCTTGAAGCAAGTGTACCGGCGGTTTCAAAATTTTTCATTTACTATTTTTAAAACTTTTTATGCGTCCTGCAGTGCATATATACATATTGTAACGTTCCACCCTTATACCCCCCTATCCTCTATCCTTTTTCCTTCCTAAACAGCCATTCTCGATGATTGATACGTCAAGAGCCCCACAAATTAAGAAATTTAGAATTATTATAAAGAGTTAAGAGTTAATTAATTAAAAGAGCTATCTACCTATAGCGCACTGTGGATGTGCATAACAGTATCTGAGAGAACTCCTCAAATCCTTGAATTCCTCAATAATCCTATCGACCTCTCACAGCGACGCCGATAGAGGAAAGAGTATATAGGACCTTTAATTCTCTAATATTGCATAATTCCCTTGAAACTAGTCACAGCGACAGTCATGAGGATATAATATTAGAAATTATTACTTTCAATATTCCCAGAATCCGAAATACAGCCGACAGACTGAAATCAAAACAAACAAGTGCCCAGACGCTATAAGCCGGCACGCGCCGAATACAATAGAAACACCAGTAAGCCGGTACTTGAAGAAACCGCTAATCGAATCGGTCAAATCAAATAGTCAAATCCAATCGTAAATCAAAATATTGAATCCAAAAAGCGACGTTAACACCTCGGGTGGATAAAAGTCGTTGTCCCCACTAGTTTTAACGTAGGCCTATCGAGGATATAAGCAGCGGCTTCCTCGATAGGAATTCATTCGGTCCACTCGTATCTATCTAGACGAATCGACAAGACCCTTGTAAACCACAAGACGACAAGAAGCAAGTAAAGATTTGGAAAGTGTAAATTATCAAAAAGCTCGGAAAAAAAACCAATCCTCTTCATCCACAAAAACAACCCACCTTAAAAAGATTCAGCTCCCAATATCATTGCGATTAGTAGCTGTCTGAGTCGAACCTATCCTTAAGACAAGGGATTCAGCAAACGGGGTTCATTGTGATCTCCCGTGGGTACTGAATCATTATCATCCTAACCTTCAACTGGACCACGGTCTTCGGACGCATTGTGTAATCTGCTGTATTGTGGTTCCTACTACCTCTCTCCTATCCAAAAGGCTAGCAGAGAGAATAAGTAAACAAAAACACTTGTTGTCGCCTACGGTACAAACGAGAGACAATTATAAAGTGTGAGAATGCACGTGTGAGAGAAAGAAAATAGAATATTAAGGATACCTAGTCCTGTAACTTATAGGACAATATATAATTATTTTTTTATTTTAAAAACTCCACTGTCCAATTGTTTCTGAAGACGCCTGCCCAGTGCACAAACCCTACAAAAAGTCTCGTGATTCCGAAGGCTCCAAAATCACGAAACGTCTCATATCCTATATTCATACGAAACCGCGATCAACGCATATACATAACGGTTGGTTATCGACGGAGTTATTTTCTACATCTTAATTATCCTAAGCTACACCGAGGGCACTCGTATACATATACTGATATCCCCTCTCTCCTTTCACGGGAACCGAGATAGCTAAGCGCACGAGGCTCGCTCATCCATTTCGCAAATCGACTGTCTGCGGCGAAACACTGAATTCTCTTTGTGTTATCGAGTGTATCCACCAAGTATATCAGCAGCGAGAGATACCAGGCGACAGGGTTTCTATTTTGATTATGCCATTTTATCGACTAAAGCAATCGAAACCGCGTGGCATGAAAAACATTCAGAACGAGAATCTAAAGAGAACCCATCAGCCAATCCTGAATAATCTTCTGTTTCACGAAATATAATGCCGATGTGACGACGAGACTAAGGACGAGATATATGACGACTCGTCAACAATATTCATCGGTATTGTCCACTTTACTTACATACAATAATCTATATATATTTCAATAACGACGGGCGGTTGATTTTGTAATTCTCATAGTTTAAATTTCAATCGCTTTTGTGAATTGCCCGAAAATATCGGTTGATATTTTAACAATACTATAAATCTATATGTACATGGATGGAGTGTGACACGAGTGCGTGAGATTTATGTGAATTTTGAGTGTTAAAATTAAGCGATACGTAGGATTGATTTTAGCCATATTTCATTTTTTTTATATTGTATATACAGATTGCTTGGACTAATAAGAATGATAAAATTTGTATTAAAAAATACAATAATTATGTACGAAGGTACACGTGGCTACGAGACTATTAATGGTTTCTTGCATTTTTGATTTTTCAGGCACTATAGTCCCGGTCCATACGCAAGCGGTGATGCTGCATCCAATATCCGACGAAGGTTATCGTCTCCAGGTCGATCCACTCGATACCGAAGTGACTTCGCAGGGAGCACTGTCTTCTTCCGGCTACAGGAGGAAGTGATGTTGTCTCGCGGATGCAATGTCTCTGGCCGCAGCTGTGGCACTGTGGCACCGCGCCCACCTCTACAAGGCCCTGGCGTGTCTCGTGCTCGCGCTGATTGCGCTGCAGTATCTCCTTAGCGGGATACTGGATCGAAGATCGATCGAGACGATCTTCACGATCAACGCCACTCGGTGAGTGATTGTGGATATTTTTTTTTTTTTTTTCCTATTTCCTAGAATTTCTCTTTGCGAACAATGAGGTATGCGCGTTCCAGATAGAATTTCGTGATTTTGGTAAAATACTACTTTTTTGCGATTTAACTTGTGCGCGAAATACTTATGGCTTTCGTAATTTACATTGCAATTATTACGCGGCTCTTAACTGGCCTGACATTGCGAAACCTATATGAAATTTCCACTAAATATATGTAGGTTTAAAAAAAAATTTTTTAAGACAAAAAGTTGCCATCCACGCGACTCACGAGCTATCCCTATATGGCTTCAACGTAATTTGCTCGTCGCCCGATGCTGCAGCGGTGTGGTTTGAAAATTTCGCTGGGAGCTTTCAAAATTTCATTCTCGTTCCCGTCGCGGGTATTTCCTTGCTCTGCAAATATTTCACGTGTACACAGTGCACTCTGGCGGAGCTAGTGGAAAATCGATTTTACATTGAGAGTCCAAAGGCGAAGGGAAATCTCATTACTTTGCCAGTAACAAGGTAAAGTGGCTGCATAACGGAAGCGTCTAGTCAGAGTATACGAAACAATTCCCGCTGCAGCGTCATAATGGCAAAGTAATCCGATGATTTCCGTGAACTATATATATATATATATATATACACACAAACGAATAAAAACATACGTGTATATTACCACCTGGGAAGCTCAAAGTAATCCGATGATTTCCGTGAACTGCATAACGGAAGCGTCTAGTCAGAGTATACGAAACAATTCCCGCTGCAGCGTCATAATGGCAAAGTAATCCGATGATTTCCGTGAACTATATATATATATATATATATACACACAAACGAATAAAAACATACGTGTATATTACCACCTGGGAAGCTGTGTATCAGCTTCTAAATCGATTGCCGGCTTACGCGTTGAGTACAGTACCCTTTCGCCGCTACCCCACACGAGAAGAAAACGATTGATTAGCTCCAGTGAAAATTGATTACAACCATCCAATAAACAATACGACCATCGTCGATACTCGCGACAATATATTAATTAATAAAACTAATAAAAAATATATTTACAAAAAAAATCAAAATCATCGCTCGACGTATATAACAATATTTTATCGACGTGATATGTGTCATCGATGACGTCATTTTCTGAAAACAATAATCAAAATTATACGACTCTCTTATACACGGACTTTAATCGTACGCCAAAGTATACGTTGTACCGATGCCTAGCTGTACTTTAATAATACGTAGGATGACGTCATAGACAGCGTCAATACGCTCAATCCCATTGGTCGATCGTTTAAAGCTCACTCGTCGTTTGCCTTTCAGGTAATAAAATCCAAGGACGATCGTTCGTTATAGTTCAATATCGATTTTTCACCTCGTTCGTATAACCTGTTGATAAGAGTTATCGGTATTCGAATTTTCGTAGCCGAGCGTCGACGTCGATCGGAGCTGGCGTGACGTCAGGGAGTTTAACAACGGTGGACGTTGACGCGCTCGTTGTATCGCGTCGCGTTAACGTCAAGAACGGTGGCGCCGTACGCGGCAATTTTTGGTATTTCCAAAGGGGCATATTTCGTTGTGCGCCGTACACCGTGCGAAAATGCTTTTCACTGTTCCCACTGTTACGGGGCGTGTTTACAACCGCCTTTACAGCCCAGTGGACGTTACTCGCAAGTGTTAACGGTGAAGGGAAGCAAAAGGTATACAGGGGACAGGTGAAATGGCGAGTGCTAAAAAGTCAAAGGGGATATGTACGCCAGCGTATAGTTCTCTGCGGTTAAACCGTCCGGACTTGATTGACATTTTTTAACGTATGAAACTACCTGTGAAAATTACATGTGATTCGCAACATGTATGCTTATTGAGTTATGTACTATTAATGAAATTCGAATAATCGGTACTTTGGTTATGTAGTCGATTTTATGTGGGAGTGAACATTTTTTTTAATATTATTATTATGCAAAATAAATATTATCCCTTCATGCGTATTGACTTTATTCGATGATTCGCACTTTTATTGTACGATAAACGTGAACGACTTGCCTCTTCTTGCTTGTGTACCTTTCTTATTACGAATTCAGTGGTACGCTTGTCTCTGGAGTCTGTCGGGTGTACGTCCTAGGTATTATATATGTATACTCACAGAGCTGCGGGAGGTATTGGAGGAATCTTGAAATAATATTTGCCATAATTTCCCGAAATAACATGGCTTACGCCACTTTTCGTAGCCTACTTTTCGTTATACAGAGTTCGTATTGACGTTCGGCGTTCGTTAAAATAGGATATAACGCGAGGGATAAACAAGCACTGCTTAAGACTTTACGCAGACTCGAGTCCGACTGGGTTACGTTGAATTCAATCTCAATGACGACTTTCACGTAATTCCTGCTAACGATGTTAACGAGGCGCGAATTGGTGGAAAATTGTCACTTTTCGACGCGAAGGCAAAATATGCGTGTGAAGTTAGCAGATCAACTTCCAGCAGATAACTAATAAAATGCGACTGAGTTCTATAGTTCGCGATAAATTTGAGTAAGTTTTCGTGATTTTCCAAAAAAAAAAAAAAAAAGAAAAAATGAAGATTGAACAAAAATCTATTAACTTCCCGTAAATCATTTTTTTTCCAAATATCATCGGATTCCAGAGATTTCCACGAGATTCAGATTCTTACGTAGTAGACGCGAATAGTTCTGCCCTTAGAACTGTACAAAAAAAATATTTTCGTCAACTTATTCCGAACATGTACAAAACGGGTACAGATGACGCCCCTTATGTCCGCTCGTTCACAAGAAGGCGTTCTGGGCTCCTTTCGGGTTCCAAATTACATGATTAGTAATATTCCGTAAATATGAGAAAAATTTGTGCAGCCTCTAAAAAATGTTGTCAACTTCTCTCTTGGGGCCAGTGAAAAATCAAAATAAAAAGGCGCCTCGATATTCACCCTTTTCTCAATCTCTTCCTCTCGCTGCGCCCGTAAACGCCCCCGTTCGGTAAGGAAAATTATAGGCGATGCTAAAATATCCCATAAACCTGTATATCTATATATTTGTATAGCACATATACCGTAAAGATCATAACCGGCTGGGTTATGGCGACACCCATCATAAATAGAGATTTGCGTTAACGTATAATAACGTTTATACACGCGCTTTGTTATTTTATTAAATTCCAGAACGTCCCGTTGCGGCTCTGCACTCGCTTTATCGAACACGCTTTATCCTTGTTGCGCAAAAAGCTTTTTATTAATTCACACCTGGCTCGATCTAATGAATATCGGACGTAATAAGAATGCAAGCGATACGTTCGGTTTATATATATTTGCTTACAACGATTTTGAGATTATATTAAAAATTTGCATAATTATTCGCGTGTTGTATTAAAATTTCCTTTTTTTTTCCCCCCCAATTTCACGAAGACATCGTCCCCGTCTTTCTCACGTCCATTTAATGTCTCTCGCGCGCAAGAAACTTTCACGAGCGTAACGGTGCAACTCCGGTGCATTTCAAGATTGCATATATTTTTCCGGAACTTGCAAATACCGCTACGCCCGAGCGAAAAACTCACGAGGCTACGAGGCGGACGTAAATTTGCATTATAATCTCGAGACTTCTCCATGACAGTCGAGAGAGGGATGCTGGGTACAGAAAGATGGGGAGAGTGAGGCTGGTTTCGTGGAGAATCTTCAATAATAAAAATAATCTCGCCTAAGCAATTAAATAGATTGATATATATATATCCTTATGAAAATCACGTAGTATTTTTAATTAATAATTTATCTATATTTTTATAAGTTTAATAACAAACATTTTTTTCAGCTACGCCGACCACTCTTACAGAAATCATCCACGAGGTCTGATCATCTATGGTCCAGCTACGGCGTCCACCTATTCCAGAAGCACTAACGGCAACGTCTCATCCATGACCTTCCTTTTGGACTCTGTGTCACGTGCTGTCAATAACAACGTGTCCAGATCCGAGGCTGCTCCAACCGGCACATCCGGTGGCAGCACTGGTACGGGCAGTGGCAGTGGTAGTGGTGGTTCGGCGGTCTTCCAAGATGTGCTAACACATAACAATACGGACAGTATATTACTTGAGAGATGTCCGCTCATCCCCCCAAATCTCAGTGAGTATTACTATATATATCCTATATATAATATATATATATATATATATTATGGACTTTATATTCGGCCCTGAAAAATTGAAAAATAATTCACAAACCCTATAATTTTGCATCCACAGTCGGTCCAGTCACGGTAAACACGTCGCCCCCGGAACTTCCGGTTATCGAGAAGACGCTCGCAGACGTGAAGCACGGCGGAAAAGGCTGGCCAAGCGAGTGCATAGCCAGACACAAGGTTGCCATAATCATCCCCTATCGCGACCGGTCGCAGCATCTTCAAACTCTCCTGTACAATCTGCACCCAATTTTGTTAAGGCAACAGATCAATTATCAGATATTCGTCGTGGAGCAAGAAGGTAAGTCCCGATATCTTATGTTTATTACTTTTAAGCTTACCTTAAATTTTTTTTCAAGAAAAAAGTCTCATCTGGTTTCCCGTAAATCAACGAAAACTCATCGCTCGATCCTTCACAGCATTTTTTTTGCGCTTGGATGCTTTTTATTCACTCCCCCGATGTGTCTTCGGGGCTGCTGAGCTTTGCCTGTCGTCATTGATCTGTATTAGAGATTTACCAAAGGGCGATGTCGCCAATTTTCTTGTGCCTTATGTAACACGAGCTTAGCGTAATTTAATCGTCAAATGGAAACTACCCCTTGTACTGCAATGCGGCATTCGTCTATATCGTGGATGATATATATATATATATAAAATACGTACATATATATAATACATGTCTAATGAACAGACATTACACATCCCTTAGATTTTCATGAGCTCGTAAAAGCATCTTGACAAATGCGTGTACGTAGTTGAGTACGTATAATAACTAGAGGCAGAACGAAAACTCAACATTGTTTTAATTGCATCAAATGGCTCGAGCGCGATTTCAGCCATGGAGAAGCGTTTTGAAATTCAAATAGCCACGAGCGAAAATATTAAAGCGGATCCCGGGCATCTCGAATTTCTACATAATTTCTGTTCGTCCTGAATATTCCGAAGAAGAAATATGTACAAACGACGCGTCGCTATTACGTTAAATTTAGAATGCCGAAGATTTCATTGTTGTATACGATAAGATAGCACAGATACATTTATCAGATACGGTCGCTCGTGCGATTGGGCAAATTTCATTCTATTTACGAAATAACTTAATATACTCCATCATCGTAAGGACACTAAAAGTAACACAAATCCAGTGCTTATACATCGATCAATATGAGAAAAGCGAAAATACGACGTTTCGGTGTCTGATAAAAATAACTTTTAATTCTATTCGATCCATTTATACCTGTCACGATAACGCCCGGCTATTTTTCTACCCGAAATGTCAACGTCAATTGAGGCGAACGAAGCTAATGAAAATTCTATTATTGAACTACATTTTACGTTAATTTCTGTAATACCCATTGACGTGGAGTAGGAGCAGGAGAGGGGTTAACTGTTACACGAGTCGCCATTTTTTCTCTCATTTTCTCAAGACCAAGCTTAAACCCCGAGCAAAGTAATAATTGTCGCGAATATTTATCAAGCAGATTATCCTGACTGGGATAGCAAACCCCTGTATCATCGTCCATTTTGGTTCCCGCGATAATTCAAGCAAAACCAAGAAGGTCCATTGCACCATAAAAAAAAGTAAGGAATAATAGGCGAGATTTGTCAGACTTCATCCCCCTCCTTCTCGACCCCCTACCCTCGAACCCTCTGATGGGTACTCTTGGGTACGTTTATCAACAGTCTCTCTTTAATATCCGTATTTATTATCCGACAAGATAAAAACTATCTCTCTTCCGCGTCATCTTAGTAGGTTTAATCGCGTGACTTTAACACTCGTTAAATAAATTAGAATCACTCGAGGTAATACATACCCAGACTCGCGTCTATTTGTATGTCGTTTTAGAGGTTAGTTTGCAAAAATCACTGATAACACAATTGTATTGTCCGGTAGCCGATTGCAATTAATTTTGCGGCCATCACTGCGTGCCGGAGGCAAAGCGATTTTCGCAAAATTATTCGAAATCCGATTATTCGAAATTTTGTATTTTCGTCGAACAGCCGCTGTTGCCTGTAACATCCGTTGGCGGCGCTGCGATAAGCTACACCCAATCCATACGTTTATTCATTGACAAGCCCAGCGCTCGCGCTAAATGTTATTTTGTCAGTCGTAAGTTTATTTAATGTGGCATCTATGTAAATTCTCAATACTTGCGCCTGTGCCCCCTTTCCTGGGTACATAGTCTTTCATAATTGCTCGAGGGTGCGATGGCGGGGGAGAAATTGCAAATTTGACTTTATAATGGTAGTTTGCATGACACGTGCATGAAAATAATTTAATCGGACTCTGTGCTGTTTTTTTAATTTTCCATGTTGATAGCTTCATAATTGTAGGAAGGGAAGGCGATGGCGAAGGGGTGGGAAGGCGTGACGCTCTTAACAGTAATAAATTAATTGAGTCGAGTTAGGCGAGTGTATAGCTAATGGTTTTTAACCCCCGACGAGATACAAAAGAAATAATTTAATGGCATGATACGTATGTAAGCAACATTCGCGTGACTAGCAATTTCGATCGTGATATCCGATAATGTCAATGGTTCATGTTTCGTAGTCATTGAACATTTTTAGCCTAATGTTAACATCACACCTTTTGTCAGCGGTCGCGCCTTTATTTTTCCTTTAATTCGCGACCAACCCATCAGGACAATTTTCATAAGGATGCCTGTGCGATTTTTTTTAAACCTCAAGCCCTCTCGGATACTTTCATATTTTTGTATAGACAGTGAAAATTTAATTTTTTTCTTTCTTCTAATTCGTCGTTACGTCACTTCCATCGCCAGCGAGCGACACGCGAAGTTTTTATCCTTGTTATTTCTTACTGTTGCTGCTATCGTGTCTCTTATCGACTGTCCCTGAAGTGTAGATCGTTTGAATTTCGCGCCGCTTTTGACACATTTTTTTCCTCCGACAGCCACGCGTAAGACGTAACAATTACGTCTTACGATTTTACCTGGTTAGCGCTCGTTTCTAAGTTTTGAAATAAAAAAATACTATTACTCGTTCACCGCCATTTTGTTTGGCAGGAAGTACAAATTGGACGAAACCTCAAATAAAGTCGTTCGAGAAGACGGATTTTCGATCGCATATTTCTCAGGCTTATTAGCTTCTTAACTGACGGTAACGTGATTTTGTATTAACGTTCGTTTCACGGTCGCCACGTGAAGATAACCGCAACCCGCACTGAGTCACTTGAAATCGCACAATGCCTCTTCTTACCGAGATACGATCAGAGGTCAGGTTAGGTTAGTGCTCCAAGCAAACATAAAAAAATCTTTCTCACACTCCCATCTCTTTATTATTCATCGAATTCAGAGAATTTCCTAAAGTCCCAAGCGTGGAGATGACCCTGGGATTCTTATCCCTAACAACCAGCCGCAAACACAGTAATAGCTTCTACAAAACTATGACCTGAATCAAGTCGAAGGAGGCAATTTAAAAAAATTCTAAAGCCTCTCTAGTGCCTCTGATTAAAAATAAAGTACAAAATAGCCCTTAGTTGCAATAAAATTTCAACATCCACTTTAACTCCGAGCATTATAATATTATTATTATATCATGGTCACTCATGAGTGAGAGAGAGACAGAGAGAGGAGCAATCATCTCTTAATGTTAATGAGAGCCCAAGACACAGATATTCCAAATGGTGCACCGGTAGTCTCCGCTTCTAGATTTCATTATTACCACCGTTCCGAGCTAATAGCAAGTGTTGAGTCTCTGCCATGTTTCCATGAAGCGTTTCCATTAACGAAACGAGCGCACTGGAATAACCATGTACCATCTCGATTATTTAAAGTTGAATAGCTACTTGGTCGCTCCACCCATCCTTACTCCAATTTCAAAAATCTCTTCTGGACGATTGAACAAGAAGAAAATCAATGTTGAAAAATTTTTCTCTGAACTATTCAGCACTGCTCCTGCGATTGCGCATGTAAACTATTAATACCGGCATTCCTTCTCGCCGCCATATTTTTTTTTCCGGCGTTTTTACGTATGGCCGACATAAGTCTGCTTACCGTTTCACTGTGGTTTGCGGATAGATAAATATTTAAACGCAAAATCCTAGTCGTACGGGACTTAGTTTTACAAGAGGGAAGAAGTTATCTTACGGAAATTATGTTGACTAGTCTGGCTTGCGCGGCTTAATGCTTCTTCGTTCTTCCCCTCCGTCAACACTCCTGTCCCCCTCGTTACCCCCTACTATTAAAATGAGAAGCCATCTGGTATAGGTTACACATAGCGGGATATGATTAATGAGCTAAATTCTTGTTTAACCACAAACGCTTTTATATCCTGTTCTTTGTGTTGCGTAAAGGCTTGGTTTGTTGTGTATCTAAGGTTAGGTTAGGTTTGACGTTGGGTTTATACATTTTGGTAGGCTTCGACACCTTAATGGAGAAAAAGTTTCTTGCGGTTGGCGTATTTGATTATAATAATATAATAACTTTGTTCGTAATTTCCGACAAATTTCGTAAACTCGAAAAATTTTATTTTTTATTGTGTTTTGCCATCGTGGTCATTGACGTGGATGTTTGGGGATATTATTTTTACTATACTGAGTAAAGTTTTGATGAAAAAGTTTGTTCGTTGTACATACTACGAAGTTAAGCTTTAAAAAATCGTCTGTCGCAGAAGTTGCTGAGATGAAGAACTTTTTGATATTTTGTTTGGACACTGGGTATATTCGGAATAAGACAATCAGACTAGGGTAAATTGAATTTCTTTCGTACGCAAAATTGTGTCTATATTCGATTTTGAATATTTGGTATAAAAATTTCGTTATGTTTTTCTTGCGCGAGTGTCTATCACGTTTCTGTTGTATGTACATACACGTGGCAATTTGGTAAATAGACTATCTCTCTTTCGAGAACTTTGGATCGTCTTTGTTTTCCTAGTGGCGAAATCCTGTGCCACGTGTAGCATTTTCTTGTGAATTTTTCCGTAAATTGACTTTTCCAACATCGTACACACGAAGATGGAGCGAATTCGTCATGGGATGTAAAGAAAAAAGTGAGCAAAAAGGGGAAACATATAAATGGAAGAAAAAGACGAAAAAAAAAACAAGAACAGTAAGTTTGAAGAACCATCGAAACCAAATTGACAAAGTTATATATCGCGAAGGCGTTACCGGAGAACGTTTCGCCAGGGGAGCCAACTGCTGAGAAAGAAAAGAGGGGAAAAAAGGAAAAAAGAAATAGATCCAATCGAAAGCAGTTGGCGAAACTTTAACTCTGAAATCGTTCCGGCAAACCGATACGTGGCTGCGCATACCATAAATGCTTACGCGAATAGACCAATATCGTATATCGGTAGAGTATCAACTTTAAAATGTGAAATAAAGAGAACATTTTTCAACGATTGAAAACGCAGCAGCAATCGGCCCCCCGAGAGCTTCTTGTGAAATAAATCTATGCCAGTCTCTACGATATAAACCATAAAGTGACGATCGATTGCCGGAATTTTCTTTAATAAAATAAAACTCGACTTTATGTTCACCCTGTAGCTTTATATGTATAAGGCTTTATGTATACTCACTGTTTAACCTGAAAACCTCGTCGCTGCCGATACGTTACCCTCGTGTCGAAAATGCTGACTCGATTAATTTCACGAATCGAAGGGAGGCGGCGCTGCAGTCTGATGTGCAGCTGACAACTCAAGTTGACTCTTAACATCCTCACCAAGAGCTTACCCGAAATTTCTTGTACCGTTTTTATTGCTGGTGCCTGTGTACATGTTGCTACTGTTTCCGTGTTCGTATACGTGCTTGGTAGTAAGTTCTGGCCTAGTTTCTTTGGACCCTCGAATCTTGCTGTGTCATAGAGATAAAGGCCGATTCACACTGCTCGCTGTTACGTAGCGTCGGAGACCGCCGTATTGGCTGCTTGTTAAATATTTTTCTAATAGATTAAATCGTTTCTGAACAAATTACTCGAGATGTACGGGACAAATATTTGTGTTTGTGTTCACGTAACGATTTGAGAGGGAAAATATTACGACGACCGTTTTTGCAGTGCAAGGTGGCCTTAAGGTCTCAAACTTAATTTTATCTCTCCAGCAATTGCTCGGCATACTTCGCTTCCACTCTGCTTTGTCTCGAATTTAGTCGTATACAAACTTTAACACGTTTTCATTCTCTGCTCTTGAATGAAAGTTTTCTTTGTTGCGTTCAGATGTTATTATTATATCTTTTTATAGTTTTTCTTCATCCTTTATCAAACAATTTTTCTTCTGCTTCGCAGGCAACGGACAGTTCAATAGGGCGATGCTCATGAATGTCGGATATACCGAAGCACTGAAGGAGCGATTGTTCGATTGCTTCATTTTCCATGACGTTGATCTTTTACCCGAGGACGACAGAAATTTGTACACTTGTCCAGAACAGCCACGGCACATGTCAGTAGCCGTGGACAAGTTTAAGTATCGGTGAGTAAGTTCGAGAATGAAATTCAAAAAAGAAACTCATGGTGTAACGATAGAGCGTGCAGTTGTAACTTTAATTAATTATTGTAATTTTTGAATCTTAAGGCTGCCATACGCGGATATATTTGGCGGAGTGTCAGCAATGTCGCGGGAACATTTTCGCCTGGTGAATGGATTCAGCAACGCCTTTTGGGGTTGGGGTGCAGAAGACGACGACATGGCAAATCGCGTCAAGGCCCACGGTCTCCATATATCACGCTATCCCGCGAACATTGCTCGCTACAAAATGCTTACACACAAAAAGGAGAAGGCCAATCCAAAGAGGTTAGAATGATATATTAGTTAACCTTATTTGTATTTGAAGTAATACTATTGAGCCTAACCCAACCTAACCTTTTTGCTGGATAACAAAAATATATTTAAAATACATTTTTACACTGCTTCAGGTACGAGTATCTTAAAACCGGAAGGAAAAGATTTGCTTCCGACGGCCTGACTAATCTTCGGTACGAGCTAGTGAAGAAGGAAAAGCCAAAATTATACACCTGGCTTCTGGTGAGAATATCGCCACCACAACCCAGCTGATGGCTACCTTGGATTGGCTAAAAACCCTTTCGTCAACCCCTCACCCACCCAGTGTCTCACTCTGTGTATGTACGACTGAAATTACAAGACTCCATTCTCCATTCTTGCGCATAAACAATGAAGAATCTACGAGAATCGAGCGAGACGATATTTTTTATTTTTTTTTTTTAACTGTATCCGAATTCACTGAAACTGAGTCTCGCATTTATACAAAACTCAATGCATCGAAAGGTCTTTTAGCCAAGATAACTGAATAGCTTTTTCGTTTTCATGTAACGGCTACGAAAAAGAGAGAAAGGGATCCCCGTAAGCCGTGGACTCGAGAATTCGAGAATTCAAAGCTTAATTAAGGTAAACAGCCCAGTTAGCGACACTTTAGGAGCGGCCGTGTCCGATTTTTGCTATTTATTCACGTGTGATATGGCCAAACTGAAAACTAAAAGTTTCAACACGTGCGTTAAAGCCCTCCGAATGAGATTCACCTGTTATACAAGTGAAACAATTAAGGTTTATTAATAAAATCATTGTCTTAATAGTGCTTCTCCGCTTCCGGGGTTTCTGACACTCGAGAAACACCCATATCCTAGTTTATGATCCCTGGGTGTACCCGATTTATGACACCCTTGGCGTAATTTATGATGCCTGCGCGTATCTACTTTCTGACACTCCCGAATATCCCCATACAAAACGGGTTTAATTGCAATTTATGTAATTTCATGGACACACATTAGGTAAAAACAACGAAAAATGTTTAGTTAATGCACGACTACTTTATTTTCTTTACATGTGTAAAAAATATTTTAAAAAAGCAAAAAATTATCAAGATTACTTTTGTTTTTATCTCTTTCTTTTTTACTCATTACACGGAAAATTAGAATAAATAAACAAAGCAAATTATTTGACGCAACAGGTGATAAATCGAGGGTCAACAACAGGAGCATAACCTCAATTATGTGACGCACTTATTGAATTACGCACCCTGCGAATTTGAACAAATATCTAACCAAAGTTAAATAATTTCTTATCTCATCAATATTCTGGTTCCTGCTGAAGATGCTGACACCATTTTTATGTCGTTTTATACTTACATGACGAAGAAAATTCACAATGAAGTAGCTTGTTGCAACCACGGTCTTAGATACAGGTCTTGCCTGGAGGGGGTAGTCTTCTTAGAGAAGCTTCTTTCATTTCGTCTCATGACCACAAGAGGCGTTGTGATCAAGCGATCCGTTCCTATTTCTCTCTCCCACAGCCGATTGTAGAGTGAGATAGATAAGGGGGTCGCTCGATCACAGCGACGCTTGTCACTAAAAGTTAAAATGTGATAAACGTGTTCTACAATACATCTATCCCC
Source organism: Cephus cinctus (assembly GCF_000341935.2). Taxonomy (NCBI): domain Eukaryota; kingdom Metazoa; phylum Arthropoda; class Insecta; order Hymenoptera; family Cephidae; genus Cephus; species Cephus cinctus. The sequence goes on along the minus strand of NW_014333216.1, from coordinate 468,333 downwards.
ACCGCTGAAAATTGGGCGAGGTGCAAGACCTGTATGTTAGACCGTGGTTGCAACTACTGCCACCGTCTAGCACTGCCGCTGCGGAGCCACTGAGACGCGTGTCGCACTATTCACTGGTCAATTTCTATTCCAAAATATTTCATTTAAAAAAGTGTGTTTCTCCAATAATTAAAAGTGAAAAACGCTTTTTAATTAGCCGGTAATTGAATTATTATTCGACAAAAACTGTATTTCTGACAGTCAAAATTACGCCGTCGGGGTCATAATCTGGAACAGGGTCAGTAACTGGGCCATTTACCTTATACGGAATTCTTACGTCCAAAGAAAATATTCTTAGGCAGTTGCGTTGCGTAGGGAGCTTAACAATGTAAATTCCTTTAATCGTGATATTAATTGACAGTATTGTCAGTTGAGAGAAAGAGAGAGAGACAGAGAGAACACTATGGTACGATGAAGTTCTACTTTTACTCACATTATTAATTTTTTGACGCTTCGGTAGAGTTCGCCTACTGATCTCGCGAATTTTTTATTCGATGCAGAAACGATGTTAAACAATATATTTTTTATGTCGAATATTTTTTTTATTAGTCACTAAGTAACAGCGTTAGCTGTAAAGTGTCGAATGATGAAGCGTGCCAAAAGTTTTACGACGGGTACGTTTAATGTCTTCGCGTTTATCACGTTACTTCCATGTTACCCTGGATATATTAGCTGTGAAAATTTTGTTTGATTTTGTTAATTAATTTCATTATCACCCACAGCGTTATTTCATTCTAGTAAATAATGCTTCCGTTTTTACGGCTTACGCACCCTTATCGCGCACCCCCATTATATTTACTTATTCCGCTGTACAGTTCTTTTTGGAAAATAAGCGGTGACAATGAAGTGGGAATTTTGCAAAGTGGCGTCACACGGCGAATTCTGGTACTACACGATACTTCAATAATAATATTATTTAATTATAACGCAACAATTGTATATTCTTCATAGGTTGGGTTATCATAGGACACGTTATCGTGATTATTATTAATCTATAATTTCGTGTGACACTGGGATAGAAATTTGTTTTTTTGAAAACCTTTCGAATGAAAAAGAGATAAATTGGTAATCTTTTGATATTTCGCAATTCGCTGCATGCTCTTGGGAATTGACAGGATTTCATTTTGCAATTATGAAATTAACTAATCATTTTTTTTTGTATCCATTTTCAATTTTCACCATATTGGTCAGAATTGTTTTTTTTTTTTAAATGCCAACCGTTTTCCGATAAAGGCGCTTCAGTTTTATTTCTATCTGCGTCTGGTAAAAATCCATACGGCAATAGCGGTGCTACGTGCTAAATCAAAAATAGAATTGAAATCACTAATTTTGTCTGAATAAAAAAAAAATGGAATACCGAAAAACTCATCAAATTTTCAACGAACGCGTAATCTCACTTCCGTCACGATTAAGCTATGCGTACGTCTATTCCAATGATATTGTGGAAATTGATTTAATTCCAAATTATAAAGTAAAATGAAACCGCATTACTTCATACCTCGACGCATTTATAGGAAATCGTTAAGTCACGCGTATGTACTCTATGCACCGATAAATACGCAACGACGCGATATTGTGCAAATATAACTCATAATGAAGTGTTAAGTGCGAGATAAACGATCGAGAACGGGCTGCGAGCGCTGCACTTTCATTTTGCACGTAAATTGGCAAGTCAGAAAAGGAAAGTGAAAGAAAGAGACATTGACCTAGAGGTGACAAAACGTTGAACGAAACTTAACGAATCTCCCAGATAAATCTTGTATCTTATTTTAATTTCCTCTTAAAAAAAAAAGGTATATCGCTTTAAGAGTTAAAAATTATTTTTGTATTTTAAATCAAAATAATTCTCAAGCGCAAGATTCGATGAAACAAATAATTAGTTAAGAAAAATTCTAATACTTAAAAAGCAAAATCCTCTGTTATTTTTCCTTTACAATCATAAATCAATCGCACTTAATTAAAATGCCCAAAAATTGAAGATCGATGCGATTACTTGTGATTTATTGAAATTATAAAAGGAAAATATGAAAAAGATACTCCACCACACCAGTCTACATATGTATAACGGCTATGTGTATGTACGATTTTCAACGATTGTTTTCATTTAGCCTAATGAGATCACTGTACGATGTAATTACCAATTGTAATATATAATCAAGGTTAAATATATATTAGTCAAGCTAGGCGAAACAGCGTCTTACGGGAACTTAATAATATTATGTAATCTCTGCAGCGTGAGAACCGAAGTAGCAAAAGCCTCGCGTTAAACTCAGGAGAGTGTTTTGATATCGCAGTCAGTAGGTAGCGCGTTACTTGGAGAACTAAGAAAAGGAGTAGAGAAAGAGATGAAAAGAAAAAAAGAAAAAATTGACAAGTGATAAAGAAGTGAATACGTGATACATATATGATCCAGAGAATCTTCCATAACTAATTTAATTCCGTTTCCTATATTTACATTAAGTATGTCATTCTGACATAATGTTATTGTATACTCGAATTAATATAATTATACAATATATCGTTTTACCTTAATTGTCTTTATTGTACATGTGATCGTTAAGCCTTAACGAGGTAATGGCGTTCTCACGCTGTGGATACGATTAAATTTATCAACCAGCAAAGACAGAATAGTGATATTATGGATTATTGCGATAAAAGGATATAATATTTAAGTATTTATATAATACCTAATCGCTAGCTCGAGAAATGCGCATATGTATAGACGATTATATTATTATAAGTTCTAAAGCATAAATTGAAGATTCAACGTGCGATACTTATTAATTTGTCTAAGAAAGAAGGAACGAATAAGATCACTATACTGTAAATTGCGAATCTTAAAAATTCGGGCGTAAAATAAAAAATGTTGAACATCCATTTATTACGTGTACGCGATTATGGTACATTGCATGCAGACGTGTAATAATTATGAAAAAAATCGATTATAATAGTTATCGAGACCTTTTGTTTGGCTATTACGGGGATCGGTCAATGTTTGACGAAATACATTTTTCTCCTATTTTTGGTATTCCGTTTATCCATTAGTCAATCAATCCTTATGCGATAATGCTGTGTTGAGTTTGTATGTAAGTGCCGTGAATTAGTGTTAAAAGTTTTTAAAACTTTTTTTTCTTTGTTATACACGGCTTCTTGAATTTTTCCGAAAATTTGTAGAGGATTGTTTAGCGGAGATAAAACAAAATTAAGGAGATGTCAGTGACAAAGGATAATGTAGTGCATTTTTAAAAAACTGGACACTCCTTATGTGCCGACTGGGCGAGCGGGTGTGTATGAATTTCCTAAAGAAAAAGAAAACAAGGTACGCACTTTTCATCGTGACTTTTGAAATCGAACGAAGTATATTTCATGTACTCTGTAATGTTGAAGGTATTTTTTTATTTGTTACGTCATGCGTGTCAGGATGTTTAATACGGCTTACGTTTCGCTTCAAATAGAATACATTAATATGACGCGATGCAGAACTCATGGAAACTACGTTTACAGTGTAATGGAACAATAAATTATATTGAAAATATTAGTCATATTGCAAAGTACCATTAATTATTGAAAACTACCTTTAACGAGAGCTTTTGATTTATTTAATTATATCCCATTAGCTTTTTTTTTTAAAAAACGTACAACGAGAAAAGTTGTAAATATTAGTATTAATAGAAAAATACTCTTTGCATATATATACAAGATAATAATATAAAATTTGTTTTTCTTCGATATTAATACGATATGTAAATAATTCCCCTGTTTAGCAAAGATTCATAATCAATTAAATTAATGTTAACTAATGGAATAATGTTTGGGAACATGTGTTACAAGGGCGATACGTGTTCGTGGAAACAAAAAAAAAACGATATTCACAATGAAAGTTTAGTGGATTATAGGGATGAAGAACTTTGAGAAAGAAAGTTTGGCCCGCAGTAACGGATTTATCGAGTTAACGTTATTTTACTTGCATTTTTTCTTTCGTCTCTCTCCTGCAACAATTTATCTAAAACTCTCGCCATATTCTTCGTTGTGAACTTGGAAGTACTTGATAACATTTTGGCTATAAAAGGATGATTTACTAAACGATGCGCTAGCGCCACGTCCTTTTCTTCGTTCAGCTCCTTGTCGTAGAGATTTAAATAAACCTGCTTCAAGCTTTCCTGAAGGCTTCCGGTTACTTCGTACAAGTTTGGCTGTCTCGCATGCCACGGTAGACTAGCAAGTAGAACTGCCTGTTTTGTAAATAGTCAAACTTATTTGCTTTTTCTTTTTAATAAATAAAATGACAAAATACTACCTGACATGTCTCGCGTGGTACCCAATGAAGAACATGGCGTCCATCAAGTTTATCAGTACTTATTAAATTAGCTGTCAATGTAGAGGATGTAAACAAAAGGCTGTCAGTCATTCTGAAGGAATCAATATCCTTTTCCGTACTGCTGTTATCACTGGACAATTCTAATTGCTTCAGAATATCCACTGCTGGTGATGTATCAGTTGTTCCGGGTTCATCCAAGCTCTCTATTATCAATGGACCCCTAAAGAATTCAAGATACTCGTCCTCTTGAATTTGATCTTTTAGACCCTTCATTTCACAGAATCGCACAACTTCATCCAACGTAGCCATCACTATATCCTCCGTAACCTAAAATTCCATTGGAAAATTAAAAAAAATTTTTAAATGGAAGGAAAAAATAAGAAATTAGTAGTCACCTTGACAGCTTCTTCTCGTAGACGATTCCGACGTGCATCCTCCAGCGCCTGGAGCCTTCTTTGCTCCAGGAGATGCGACACGTACGATTCACCTTCGACCTCGTCGATGCAGACTCTGCCACCCATTGCCAAGGTCAGTGCTTTGCCAAAACCATCTCTGGGGTCATCGGATTTACAAAATGCTAATAAAAATGCTGTATAATTCGTGGTGTAGGCATTGGTCAGATACATTTGACATAGCAATTTCTTGGCTAGTATATATCTATTAATAGTTTCCGGTTTAGGATCGTCAGGGTCGTCGCAAAATAAACGGTTCGATTCTAGACGGTCCTTAACAGTTAGATGTCCCTTTGATCTCGTGCTCCAATCAATTACTGATTTTCTGGCAGTCTCCTGTTTATTGAACGTACTCATGGCACTGGAAGTGTTAAAAAATAATTCTTCCTCGTACATCTCTTCTTCGTCTTGTTCCATTTCGTCGTGTAATAAAAATCTGGAGTCTCTCGGTATATTGGTAGATTCCAAAAACCACAGTGGAACGGAATAGAATTGATCTCGGGTTACCACTTCACGAAGTTCCGAATCCATTTTCCGGAAGCTATCTCTTGCGTATAAAATTTCTTCGTGCGTCGGTATAGGAATGTCCATTGCATAAATGATAAATTCTCTCCAATCGATATACTCGGTATTTCCAAAAATTTCAAAAATTAAATTTTCCACGTCATTCGGTTCCATTTCGAACCAGGACAAGGGTAACGGACTGGAAGTGCAGTCTTCCTGACAAGCTATCATGTCCTGAATGAGATAGACAAAATGGCGTTCCATTAAACTACCATTTGGCGCCGTGTACCGGAGTATGCACAGAAGACGTCCCAATTGAATTATTCCGAATTGTAAACGTGAAATTCTTTCGGGTGTTGTCATTGCTGACAATTCTTCTTTGTCCGGGAACAGTAGTACGTTCAATCTAACTATAAATTTATCACCATCCAATAACATCTCGTTCTGAAGCGGTATACTTTGTTCGATTGCGTAACAAAATACTGTCGCCATTTGATCGACACTTTGTACTTCGTTTTTGTATCTGTCCACAAGCATTTTGTAAATATCCCCGAAGACGCTTTGCATCGTCTTCAAAAGATTTCCAATATCATCTCGTGAAACCATTTCCAAAATTTTCAATTTTGTTTTAACACGATTCACCTCGTACATCATGGCTGAGCGCCACTCTTTAAAGAGATCTGGACTTCTTTTAGTTACGTTGACCATTATAGGATCAGAATGTGCTAAAGACGTGGAGGTTCTTTTCGAATGGCCTCTAGACCTAGAGTCCCGCCTTGTTGTTGTCGCTGACAACGCATTTGCTGCCATTTCTTCTTTTTTCAATGAATCCAACATGGCGGACGATACGGATTCCACGGTTCTTTGTACATAACGAAAATTTGCACGTATAATCTCATAACAAGAGACACGGTCCAGATCCAAATTATTTTTCTCACAGTCAATTAGTATATTTGCAATTTCGTTTTTCACTTGATTGACACTAATTGCTGATGGCGCAGAATCCTTACCAATACTAGTTTTCGTTTTTGTCTCTCTTGTCTCTTTTGATTCCTTTTTTTTTCCTGAATCCATCTCAGACGTAGACGTATATCTGTGCAAGACCACTTTTGGCAAACGATACTCATTGATTGGCCTTTGCAACATGGACATGTAATAGTCGTGCAAGAGTTCCATAGTATCTAAAAAACGATTAATCTCAGCCTGTATAATAGAAATATAAACATTAGAAAGAATCACAATTTCCGAGGCAGTCCAATTATCCGTAATTAACTTCTTCCGTTCATTCTCAGCCTCGTTTCGACGATCATCACAAATTTGCCAAAGGTCCGATTGACAATCAATCACCCTACAGTGCAACTCACCCATAACGTCAGGATCATCCCTTACGTCCATCTCTACGGCATTGTAAGCCTTGTGAAACTCGTGAAGTATATTCTGCTTGTTGTCCGGTCTTTTTATGTAATCCGTCATATGTTTAGTTACCTCACTCTGGTACGGAGCGATAGCGGCGTAATGGATTCTCTTAATAAAGAAAACATCCTTAAGATCTTGTATATAGACATTCTCCATATTTTCCCAGAGGGTAGCCATTGCTTCTAGTAGTTCTGGTGGCTGGGGAAAGTCAATCCATTCCCAATGATCTTCCCCAGGTTCTGCTGGAGACTTGTCAAAGTCTTGAATTGATGCAAGCGCCTCATCATAGATGTCACCACTCTCGCCACCATCCACACTGTCACTAAATCTGGGAAGAATCTGCTTGGCAAAGTAGCTTCTACCGCCCTGATCTTCCTTCCTATCCACCAGAATATCTAGAGCGTCACCAAATAATTCCACGGAAGATTTTTCAGATACAGATTTGTTACCTAATATGAGCCTGGCCAATTTTTTCAGAGTAGATAAATTCAATGCACTGTAATACAGTATGTAAGCTATGCCTTCATTCGTATAGAAAGTATCCACTGGCGTGGAATCTTCAGGTAAAATTTCAAAAATTTCGTTGTCCTCGACATTTCCATGTTTCAAGTTAGACTCTGCCTTAATATAAGTTGTCATAAATGTTTTTAGATGAATATCAACCTGTCTCGGCAATGGATTTGGCAAGAGTTTTGAATTCCGTTTCAAAGCGAATTCATCCTCGCTTTCATCTTCGAAAGTTATTCTAGATGGCACTGGATCAACCTCCTCGATATTGCCATTCACGTCATTAGCTTCCTCTATGATTTGTGGAACTTTACGGCCCGTCAATAAAAATTCCAATAACGCCATTTGATCGTAAGTCATTGGAAAATTGATCAATGCCCATCCCTTAGCTTCTGTCAAACTCTTCAAATATTCCACGAGCATCTTTGTACTCAGTTCGTTCGTGATTGGTTCGCCAAGTGTCAAATAATCATTCGCCCATTTTCCATAATATGCAGCTTTACGAACATCTGGCTCGAAGTCATCGTACGGTATAATCCTTGGCGTTTGAGTACGCTTGTCAGCCATATTGGACGTGACGTAATTCTCAGCTGTTTTTACCTCGACGTCAGTTCTGCTACTACGTGCGGTTACGTGACTGCCAATATTATCCAAATTTTGTTGACTCACCGAATTTATACTCAAACTTTCTTTGTAACATCTTAGACAGTAATTAATAGCATCCTCCACTCGTACCAATCGAATCTTATGGTTCTTCAATAATTCCTGTAGAGCTGGATACAACGTACTGTCTAAAACGCCTAGAACAATGGCAGCCACAGAAATATTTGGCATGGACAGAGGTTGAGGATCACTCGGCTTGGGATAAAGATATCTCAATAATTTGTGAACAATATAACCCAACACTGTCTCACCAAGTTTCAATGATTTCTCATTGTATACGTCGTCCACTGACACAACTTGATCCCAGGGCGGTGCACTGCCTTTAACATAATTAAGAATATCAGCTGTATTCAAAACTTCTTGCCTCACGATTTCAGCCTGAAAAACTTCGTTTGCTCCTTGGCCACTATCAGTGTTAACGATAAGCTCGGGACGGTCCAAGAGGTCCAAAATCGGCTGACCCTCGACGAAGAGCGTTTGCCATTCGTTCCACAAGGTTGTGGGCACAGAACGTTTCGTGCACAAGCGATACTCCGCCATCTTGACTGACATGTCAACAATATCATCGACAGCCTTGTTGCAAAGTCGAAAATGCTTTTCGCGAATTGCACGAATCTTCTCATCGCGGAGACGCTGATGAAGTTCGCACATTCTGTTACATTCTGCATCAAACTCCTCAGCCTCACGCACTATAACCTCGCGAACACTATTCTGTTCCAAACGGTCTCGCGACTCTTTCGTCTTTTGCACCAGATCTTCTACGATCTGTCGGTTCCTCGCAATTCTTCCACGCTGCTCGCGAATCTCACACAATTTTGTGATCATCTGTTTCTCGTACCTGCACTCTGTCAGTACCATTCTGGCAATCTCCCGGTCAAGTTTATTCTCCTGTTCTCGTGCTACGTTATCCCACATTTCAGTGACTAGTCTGTCGCGCATGCGCGACTTCAAATCGTGCGTTACTGCTGTCTGCTTTTCCCGCGATTTCAAACGTTTTAAATAAGTCCTGGCAGCTTCGCCGTTCGTCATTACCGGATTTAATGTTTCTGCCTGTTTCTTTTCCTCGCATAAATCTTTATAAGTGTTAACCTTGTCACTGGTATTGTGTCTACGTGAAAATTCATCAATTTCCTTTTTGCTATGCCTTTTCTCGAGGACGGCTTTTGGGATTAGAGGACCGCCCGAAATCGGCGGACATATTGCTGTTTCGTTGACTTCTTTTAACTTGGCGTATTTTTGTCGTTCAACCTTACAGGCGTCGATTATCGATTGGTATTTGCTACGATGCCACTCGATGCTGTCTGCATTCTTCAAAAGAGTTTCTGCGAGAGGATGATCTACTGCGTCTTTCTCTACATTCTCATCAGATATTACATTGACGTCGAACTTACTGGACGTGGGTACGTACTTCTCTCGTTCCTTCTGCAGTGTTATAAAATGGAGACTGTCCTTGTTCTCCAAGCTGAGGAAGATCTTGTAGAAGAGACGTAAAGCCGTGGTACCGCGACCGTTGGAGATGTCCTGTATGTAGTCGTTGTCACAGTCGACGCCGATAAATTGCAACCACAGACGCAGATGTTTTAGGTTAACGCGACACAACGCGGGATCCTGAGTGCCTTTTATTGTGTTTAATTGACTGCTGCTAATGATGTCGTAACTGTGAAGCAATTTAGCCATAAGCGTGCCGTCCCTTGCGTAGTGTCCGAATATTTCAGGTGTCAAGTCGATTATTATTCCCAGTCTCGTTCTAAGCCACGTTCGTAGGATTTCGCCCATATTTACAGTATTATAGTGTATTTTGATTGTAGTAAACAGGAAATCATTTAACTGGGAGTTAAAAGAGTACGTGCAATTAAGGTGGGTTCAAAAATTTGTTGGTTCACACATTTTCAGAAAATTATTTACATAATGACAGTCGAACAGCTGTCAATGATTAGAGTGACGTTGGTCATTTTATAGAGCAAGCGAGCTGTAAGCTTTTTCTCCTCCTTTTTCGTCATCTCTGTGTGGTTGTAGTCATCATGTAAATAGACGAGGTATAGCCACTAGCGAACGTATTTTCGTCCGGAGAGCGCAGATCCAATGACGTCACGTCCGAAGCTAACATGATGCCACTACATACAACAATGCCTCCGCGACAGAACTCTCAATTTAAATGGTTCGCACAGAAATGAGTAGGGAGATGCACAACCCTACGGTTTTAGGCGATACCAAAATCATGGCGTGAAATCGCAGCTTCGAGTCTGGAAGTAGGATTTTGTGATCATCGCCTCCGTCGACAATGGGAATACCGTCGTAGCCGAGCTAAACATGAACACGTTCGTGAAGCGTTCGGCTACGACGGTATTCCCATTGTCGACGGAGGCGATGATCACAAAATCCTACTTCCAGATTCGAAAATTCAGTTCTAATTCGCTTGCCACTAATTTATATCATAGTAGCACAATGACAGCGAATCAGTTTCATAATGAAAGAATCAATAGTTCGATCCCCTATAACGGGCTTACTTTTTTATATTGAAACTACTTCATTTAATTTATATAATACCTTGACACGATACTTCATAAATCAAATGTTTGTATGAACATGCAATATAGGACGTACATGATACAAAAATAAAGTATGTACATCTATTAATTAAAATGAAGGCACGCATAAAAGAATTTTTTCGTATACATTATAAGTCTGTAGAATCTTGTGAAAGTTTATACAAGACGATACAAAAATATTCTATCCCTATATCCCTATATTCTAAAATGCTTCCATGCTCCATCAAAATAATTTCATATATGTTACATAAGTTTTTATGAATTTTGCTTGATTAAAATATATAGATAATGTTCGACCAATTGAATATAATCGTAGCAAAAGAATTTTAGGACTCTTTTCGTATGAACTAATGAAAAGATGGAAAATTGAGAAGAAAAAAATAGCAAAGAGTAAATATTTCATAAAGTCTGGAACACAAATTCTTCGTTTTTCAGACGGATCTCATGTTTCATCACTAACCATAAAATCTGTTTAAAATAATCAAGGAACATCTATTTCCATTATAATTTACATTTCGACTAATTTTAAGTTTATCATTATTTATTAATTTATTAATGCGAGATTACAACCGCTAAATAATCTAAGAAAAAAAAAATAAATAAATATTGTCTTGACTACAAAGTCTACAGGCTTTATGAAATTTTTGATTTATTCGGCTCTGTACAGTTTTGCTACAAATTTAATAATACAATAATAATCGCAAAAATAATAATAACACAATAATAATACAATTACTATATATTTGTAGTAGCGATCGCAAGTGTTACAGGTTACTCTTGTTATCTTGACGAGAGACACATATCATACACAAATGAGTTTATCGTTATTGCGATGGCCTGAATTACGTAAGCAGACGTAAACAGACGTTTTCCTCGTTAAATAGCATTAACCTTATTAATCATTATCATTTATATGTATACCCGGCTATTATCATTAATAATCGTTAAACCACGCCCAGGATTGAAAAAGTAGCTGCAGCCTCGTCGCTGTGAATGAAATGAAAAAAAAAAAAAAAAAATACGTCAAAAGCCAATTAAGAAACAAAAACTAAGAGCAATCTCTTATTACAATTTCGGCACATACAGTATAAGGTCCATCACAAATGCACACATAATGACAGACAATCGTTGAATGATCCCACGCTAATAGCTTCAGTAGTTAGTCATTGATTTTAATACTTATGGTAATGGAAGTAATGCGCGCAATGTACCGAATGACTATCAATGGCGATAACAATCGTTCATCATAGCAACAGGTAAAGTTATACAGTATATCCTGAAAAGAAAGGCGCAATAAAAGAATTTACACGCTCAACTACCAGTCCTTTTCATTTTATTCGTAATACCGGTTGAGAATTATTTATTCGTTATTTTTTGCTTCTCCCACTTATTACAAACAACAAAATCAATCCGACCGAGGCCAAATCGCACTCGCCAAGATCCGATTAGCGTTAATTATTATTTTATATCAGTGTACCCGACCATCGAACGCGGTTCCATTTATAATCGGTACTACCAACATTCTCATACAAAAAAAAAGTCTTTCGGACAAATACTGCGTTGTAACGGGATCTTTTACAATATCTATGAAGAATTATAAACTAACGTCTAGTGAATTTTTCTTATGTTTACGGGGGAGGGGAAGGAGAGGGGGGGGGACAAGACAATCTTAAACTAAGAAGAGCGAAATGAAATTGCAAGATGACCACCGACGACAAGACAAAGAAAAATCTATGATCGCTTACGTACTAATTTACATATAAACATGTTAAGAGAACAGAAGAAAAATCTCGATTAATATTTATAATAATTACAATGACGTCATCAATTGATACGCATTGATAATGCAATCGAATGTACAAGTTTTGTCGTTGGCGCGAGATATTCGGTATTGACCGAATATCAAAGTTTACTGTACACGAATTGTGGGAATCAAGGAGGATGGGGAGACAGAAGAGGGGG